>NW_026057577.1:67107446-67361707 GCF_023721935.1 Panthera uncia
ATATATATATAAATAAAATGGGCATCAAAATCACTATTTACCTATAGTCATTTACTTTAGAAGCAAACCTAACCTCAGTAGCCTTGGATCATTAATGTATTGGAATTCATACAAAAACTATTGGACATAATTATGAGCCCAGATAATTAAGAAAGTATTAAATGTTACTCTTACAATCTACTTAACAAGGCAAAAAATAGTCATAACATTTTAGATGAGCATCTACAGAAAGTAAATAATTTCAGATATTAGCCTTTAAATGGATATTTTAAGTATTAGGAATGTTCTTTTTGGTTGAAAATATCAATTTTTCAACATACTAAATATGAAACAATTTTATCTTATAGACAGCTTAATGTAAATAAAAGAATGGCATAAACTAAACCCTGCAAATGTGAAGTCATGAACTAGGAAACTATCCTTCTCTTTTTATATTAAGAGTAGTTTATAATATATTGACTATATCAGGTGATATGAGAATAAAAGAATATACGTGTTACAACAAAGGAGCCAAGAATATTCAATGAGGAAAAGATGGTCTCTTTAATAAATGGTGCTGAGAAAAATGACAGCCTACTGCAAAAGACAACCTGGGCCACTATCTTTCACCATACACAGAAAATAAGTCAAAACAAATCACAGACAGATATGTTGCTTGACATAGATCCTGGTGATGACTTTTTAAATATGATACCAAAAGCAAGAAAAGCAAATAAAGGAGTGGGACTATAGGAAACTAAAAAGCTTCTGCATGGCAAAAAACAAAGCCTCACCCCCAAAACACAAAACAAAACAAAACAAAAAACAGAATGAAGCATCAACCTACGGAATGAAAGAAAATGTTTGGTTTTTTAAAATTATTTATTTATCTTAGAAAAAGAGAAACAGTGAGGGAGAATGGGGGAGGGGCAGAGAGAGAGAGAGAAAGAGAGAGAGAGAGAAGCCCAAGCAGGTTCTGTGCTGACAGTACAGAGCCTGATGCAGAGCTTGGTCTCACAAACCATGAGATCAGGACCTGAACCGAAATCAAGAGTCAGATGCTTAACCAACTGAGTCACCCAGGCACCCTGTGAATGGAAGAAAATATCTGTAAATTATGTATCTGATAAGTGACTAATATCCAAAATATATACAGAACTCAAACAATGCAACAGCGGAAAACCATGTGATTACAACATAGGCCAAAGACTCAAAGTAGTTACACAGATAGCCAACAAGTACATGAAAAGATGCTCTACATCATTAATCATCAGAGAAATTCAAATAAAAACCACAAGGAGACATGACCTCACACCTGTAAAACGGTTATTATCAAAAAGACTGGAAGTAAACCAGTGTTGGCAAGAATGTAGAGAAAAGCAAACTGTTAAGCCCTGTTGGTGGGAATATAAATTTTAACAGCCACTATGGAAGAGGACATGGAGGTTCATCAAAAAATTAAAAATAAAACTGTAATATAATCCAGCAGTTCTTTTTCTGGGTAATTTTTTTAATGTTTATTTATTTCTGACAGGGAGAGAGAGAGAGAAAGAGTGCGAGTGGGAAAGGGTCAGAGAGAGAGGGAGACAGTATCCAAAGCAGGCTCCAGGCTCTGAGCTGTCAGCACAGAGCCCCACATGGGGCTCAAACTCACGAACCACGAGATCATGACCCGAGCTGAAGTCAGACGCTTAACCAATTGAGTCACCCAGGCGCCCCTCTACTTCTGGGTATTTATTCAAGAAAATGAAAACATTAATTTGAAAAGACATATGCATGCCCACGTTCACTGCAGCATTATTTACAACAGCCAAGATATGGAAACAACCTAAGTGTCCATCAAATAATGAGTACACACACACACACACACTAAAATACTATTTAGCCACAAAAAAAAGAATGAAATCTTGCCACTTGCGAAAACATGGATGGACCTTGTGGGTATTATGCAAAGCTAATTAATAATATATATGTACTATAAGTATAAAATATACAATATATACTTTAATATAGTATAGTATATAATATACAACATAGTAAATATGTAATAATATGTATAATAATACAGTAATATAGTGTACATATATGTATATGTATTAAATAAGCTCATAAAGAGAACAGCTCTGGGTGGTTGCTAGAGGTATGGGGTGTGGAGTGGGAGAAATGGGTGAATTTTTTTTTTTAGTTTAAATAAGTTGAATTTAAAAAATGAAAAATATATATATATAAAGAACAAAGACATGTCTATATGGTGAAGTTAACCAAAAGATAGACTTGATTCCTTTTTGTATTAAATTAAATCAGTATGCAGGTTCTGTGCTGACAGCTCAGAGCCTGGAGGCTGCTTCATATTCTGTGTCTCCCTGTTTCTCTCAGCCCCTCTCCTACTTGTGCTCTGTCTCACTCTTTCTCTCAAAAATAAACATTAAAAAAATTTTTTTAAAAGGGGGTGCCTGGGTAGGTCTGTCAGCTAAGCATCCGGCTTCGGCTCAGGTCATGATCTCGTGGTTTGTGAGTTTGAGCCCCTCGTCAGGCTCCGTGCTGACAGTGCAGTGCCTGGAGCCTGCTTCATATTCTGAGTCTCCCTCTCTCTCTCGGTCCCTCCCTCACTTGTGCTCTGTCTCACTCTCTCAAGAACAAATAAACATTTAAAAAAAATTTTTAATTAAATCACTATGTAAAAGTGTGGCCCGATGTAATGTTGTCTTCTATTACAGTAAGTACTTTTTGCTCTTATGAGAATAAAACATCTGCCCAAGCCTTTTTTTTTTTTTTAATGACACTAGCTCCTGTTCACAAATATGGTATACTTTTTGTATATTTGCTCCAAACGCTTTCATGTTTCCACTCAGTTGTCAGGAATTTTCGACACTTTAATTCTACTAATCCTATACTGTTTGTATTTCTGTCATCTCTGGTCCCTTCGTGAATTGTCTAGCCCAAGGCAAGAGGAAATCTTTGGTTATAAATGGGAAATAGCATCTGAACACGCTTAGAAGACTGGTACTATATCAGACTCTTAAGGGGAAAAACTTTCCTTCTTGACCAAAACAACTAAAATAGATTGATGCAGAGGCAGAGACAACAAATGGTTGACTCCAAACATAGATAATATTCTAAGGCATCATCATCCAATAGAACTTTCTGCTGTGATAAAAGTTCTATCATGAACGACTGTAATGCAGTTGCTAACCACATATGGCTGTTGAATATTTGAAATGTGACTAAGACTGAGAAACTGAATTTGAATTGTTGTTTATTTTTAATTAATATAAACGTAAATACTTTCGTGTGGCCACGGGCTCATTTTGGACTGTGCTGTTCTATAATATTAACCAAGATACCATGGTTAATTTGGTTTGATCCCAAAGCCTGGAATGTTCATTACAAGAAATCTCATAGAATGAGAAAGAAGCTTACATATGTATGTAAAAATACATAGATTTTTTATACATTTCCCAAGAGATTACTGCAGGTAATTTATAATGTTCCTTAGCTAGATTTATATAAATATAGTTCTATAAATTATGAATTTCTAAATATCCCATATAAGATTTTATCTTTTCCACATTTACTATGTAACTCAGGTTTAAAAACTTATTCTACCTAGAGTATAATATACTCACTTATTTTTAAATTTTTATTACAGAAAACTTCAAATTTACTTTTTAAAGAATACTCTAGTAAACCACTTTATACTCCTGTATATTGATACTTATACCCATTTCTCTCCAAGTCCATATTATTTTGAAGCACATCATAGCTGACTTAAGAGGCCAAGCTCTTAACTGCTACACTATGCTATAGTAAGAAACAGAATTATTATTTTTATTTTTTTAGTGTTTATTTTTGAGAGAGAGAGAGGGTGCGACCAGTGGGGTCAGGGAGAGTGAGAGACACATAATCGGAAGCTGGCTGCAGGTTCTGAGCTGTCAGCACAGAGTGAACTCCCAAAACACAAGATCATGACCTGAACCAAAGTGTGATGCTCAACTGACTGAGCCACCCAGGCACTCCAAGAAATGGAATTATTAAATATGTCTAAGGAGAGAAGGCACAAAAGTGAATTGTTTTTTAAGAAAATTATTAATCTGTCAAGAATAATGAAAATTCAATTGAAGAAATAAAAATTCAAAGAGTAACAAGAAGATACCTCACCTCATGTCAAGAAATATCCACAACCTGAAACATGAGGAAACAGATGAGAGTTGTAGCTCTATGCTAAGTGATGAGTGAATGAACTCACCCGTGGAAAAGACACATACACACTACTGACAACCAATGTGACGCAACATCCCAAAGATGGAAGAAATTTAGAAGGTAAAAAATAATAGTAACAAAAACAATAAAATTTGAAAGACTCTTTTTACAGTTCTCCTTCCATTCCTCTACTTCACTAAGTCAAAAAGTATAGCCTCCTCAGAACCAAAGCATTCTCCGAATAGAATGTGTGAAGCTCTCTGAAGCATGGATAGTGATTTTTCTCACACAGAATGTCTGACGGATGTGGATGCATACCTTTTTAAATCAGTGTCTGGCACAAAGATCTGTCAAGGTCTTTGACACCTTGCAGTATTCAGCACTATTTCTCAATGTCCTCAACGATCTTTATTTCCCAAGGTTCACTTTACAAAGTTTTTTTTTTTTTTTTGGCAGTTGATTCTTATTTTTATTTCACGAATGATTCTCAGACAGTTTTCAATTTCCAAACATCTTTCCTCTTCTATCAGTAAGCTTAATTAACATGACTGTCTCAACTGAAAGAATGAAAATATATGCATTTATGTCAATAGAAGTGAAGAGTTACTGTATAAATTATGATTACTAAAGATAAATTTCTAGACTACTCTTTGTATTGAGTAATTGTGCCTAGACATTATAAAGTCTTCAATTTTTGGAGAAGTGCTACCTGACAATACCTAAACAACAAAACTTGTAATGGTTGTTAAGAATGACAGAACCATGTGTTGAGAACATCTCATCTCCTCTTAAATATAATTGACTGAAAGGGAATATACAGGAAAAATAAAACATAACCTTAAACTATGATTTATTCTTGCAATAGAATACTAGTCAGCATTTTTAATTAACTGGAGAAGGAACTATACTAGACAGTCAGGACATATGTCAATATACATAATGTTGAGTAAAGCCAAGCAAAGTACCAAATTACATAGTATTTTTTTTCAATATATGAAGTTTATTGTCAAATTGGTTTCCACACAACACCCAGTGCTCATCCCAAAAGGTGCCCTCCTCAATACCCATCACCCACCCTACCCTCCCTCCCACCCCCCATCAACCCTCAGTTTGTTCTCAGTTTTTAAGAGTCTCTTATGCTTTGACTCTCTTCCACTCTAGCCACTCTGGAAAACAGTGTGGAGGTTCCTCAGAAAATTAAAAATAGACCTACCCTATGACCCAGCAATAGCACTGCTAGGACTTTACCCAAGGGATACAGGAGTACTGACACATAGGGGCACTTGTACCCCAATGTTTATAGCAGCACTCTCAACAATAGCCAAATTATGGAAAGAGCCTAAATGTCTATCAACTGACGAATGGATAAAGAAACTGTGATTTATATACACAATGGAGTACTACATGGCAATGAGAAAGAATGAAATATGACCCTTGTAGCAACATGGATGGAACTGGAGAGTGTGATGCTAAGTGAAATAAGCCATACAGAGAAAGACAGATACCATATGTTTTCACTCTTATGTGGATCCTGAGAAACTTAACAGAAACCCATGGGGGAGGGGAAGGAAAAAAAAAGAAAAAAAAAAAAACAAATTACATAGTATTAATAATGTCACATGTGTAAATATTAACATATACAGAATATACATATGTATATTTTTATATAAATGAGGTACATAATTATATAAGTATCATATAAATATTTGCATACATATAAAATATTATTGAAATATATTATCTATATACAAATCATAATATATTTTTATATTATATATATATATATATAAATTTACAATGCATATGATTCAGAATTGGAGAATTTTTTTGCAGATCATGTATTAAGTAACTCCTGTCCAGGATACATAAAGAACATTCATAACTCATCAATCAATAAGTAAACAACCCAATTTTAAAGTGTATAATAATAGATCTGATAGGCATTTCTCCAAAGAAGTTATGTATGTGGGGACTAAACACATGAAAGGATGCTCAACATTATTAGTCATTCGAGAAATGCAAATTAAAACTACATGAAGTAATACTTCACACTCACTAGGATGAGGAGAAATTGGAACCCTCAAACATTCTTGGTAGAAATAAAATGTGGTACAGTCATTTGGACAACAGGTAATTCCTCAAAATAGTAAAGAATGAGTTCTAATATGATAAGCACAACTGCATTTCTAGGAATATACACAAGAGATAAATAAAACATATTAAACAAAAACATGCATGTGTATATTTATAAAATTTTTCTTAACTGCCAAAAAAGTGGGATATGACCCAAATGTCCACAAAGTGATAAAAGGCAAAATAAAAAATGGTTTATCCATACAGTGCAGTTATTATTTGGAGGTAAAAAGAAACAAAGTACTACAACGTGGATGAACATTTGAAAGCATTATACTAAATAAATGCAGCCAGTCACAAAAGACCATGAGATATATGATTTCACTTCTATAAAATGTCCAGAATAGGCAAATCTATGGAGACAGAAAATAGATCATTTGTTGCCAAGGGCTGGTGATACTGCAGAGGAATGGAGAGTGGCCCCTAGTGGATCCAGTGTCTTTTTAGTGACCCAAACATGTTTTAAATTTTTTATAATAATGGTTACAATGGTTGTATATCCTCTGAGTAGACTAAAAAGCATTGAATGTACACTTTCAATAGATGGATCATAGGGCAGGGGAATCATATATCCAAACAACTGTTTAAAAAAATAAATAAACTATATATATAATATATATAATGTAAATATATATAATATATATGATATAAATTTATATAAATAAATGTATACAATATAAACATATATAAATATATATTTATATATATTTTGGAGTAATACCTTGATTAAAGAAAAAGTAGAAAGGGATGCAGGTGCTTTTGATACTTGTGCTACTTTTTTAAACACACAATGTTAAGATTTCTTAAATGTAATTTTAGACATGCTGTATCTGTTAATGTTTTTGTTCTTTTTAAAAAAGTTTTAAATATTTCACACTGAAATTAAATATTTAAAACATACTTAAAACCAAGGGTAGGAGTTTTCACATAAATATCACTTATTCTTCATAATTCTCTAAGATATGCCTATTTTGCATACAGTGAAATTGAGACTTGGGAGCTCAGTTGAGCATAGTTACAAAGTTAATAAATAGTACTACCAAGACTTGAACCCAGAGCCATCAGTTACACAGCATCTCACACTGCACCATACTTCTTAGCCATCTATCTAATAAAGCAATTTTATAAAAAAATGTTAAAGGACAATTGGGTAACATTTCCACTAATATTTAATTTTGAAAGTATTTAATGTCGCTCAAATAATTTATACTCTAGTCTTGCCAGACAGTTCATCTTCAACCTTCAAAATAGTCTGGCATCAAAACATCTCTGGATGTTTAGCCTGGCAGGATCTTAATTACCTCTTTAACTTTCTCAGGGGTAGTAGTTACATCTCCCACTTCTCCTATTTAACTTCTGATGGCCTGTCAACATCAGCTTCCATATTAATGCTGAAATGCTCCAGCACACAACTCAGCATTTTTCCTGCATGACCATGGTTTCCTAAAGCCAACATACTTCCAGAGCATAACGCAGACAACTAGCCTTTCCTTCAGCTGAGTTTCTAACCCAATAGTTGCCAACTTCAACTCATATTACAATTATCTAAAGAATTTTAAATATATTAGTTTCCCAGACAAATTTTTGCACTATCTTAAAATTTTTATATTATTTTTCAGTTTCTTTATATTTGTAGTTTTCTCCTCCAACCCATTATTTCCTTAGACTGATCTCTTAAAGACCCAGGCCACTTCACCTATTGAGTGTTCCATAGTTTAGATCTTGCATGCTCCTGGGATAGTTAAGCATGTGCCTCTATTCTCTTTGTTTCCTGTAAACCAGAAGTTGGTTATAGAAGCTTGGTTGGACTCTTTTGGTCTTTTGTCACGTCTGTGAGGAGTGTTGCATCCTTAGACCAGCAGGAATATGATGTTACCATCCATCGATACTAACGCACAGATATATAATTCACTGAAGTTTGAAAAATGGTGACAGATGAATTCTATCATTTTCTGACCTATGAATTGGAACATATCTTATAAAGAAATACTTCTCCTTACCTACCACTTGGAAAAATACATGTTTGATTCTTTATCTCTATTTACTTATTTTTAAGGTAATGGTTCTCTTCTTCTGAAGTAACCCATTACTCATTTTAAAAATTAAATTAATAAATTAAAACATATATTATGAGCTTCAATCTATTGCCATTAATATTTTTACAGAGTTAATTATCCGATTTTTGGCCAGTGGAAGCCTCTTCCTGTGGTTAGCTCTTGTGCTTCTTTGCTATGGCGAGCAGTCTTAGATACGTTCATTCTTTCTAGTATGAAAGGAGATCCAAATTAATCTTGCACATTTCCTACCAGAGACATGGAATCATCTTTTTTTTTTTTGACACATCTTGATTTCTCTTAGTAGAAAATAATATTACCAGATCACAATGTAAGGATGAGAGATGCTACTGAGTTTATTATTACTTCTGGGCCTCTTTAGTAGTAAAGAGATACAGTAGCAAGAGATATTTAAGTGTTTTAGTAGATATTGTACAGATACATTAGTACCGAGAGGTATAAGTAATTTATTATTTAAAATATAATATTTAGTAGCAAAAAGATGTAAGTAGCTTATTATTTAAAATACAATATTTCATAAGTTTATAATTATCCTTTTCATTCAAAAATAGAATGGAGATTTAAACTCCTGTATATTACTATATTTGCTTTCAAACACAAAATATGATAGAATTTGTGTGGAACCAGAAAAGACCCCAAATAGCCAAAGCAATCTTGAAAAAGAAAACCAAAGCTGGAAGCATCACAATCCCAGACTTGAAGCTGTATTAAAAAGCTGTAATCATTAGGACAGTAGGGTACTGGCACAAAAACAGGCACTCAGATCAATGGAACAGAACAGGGAACCCAGAAATAGACCCACAAAAATATGGCCAACTAATCTTTGAAAAAGCAGGAAAGAATATCCAATGGAATAGAAACAGTCTCTTCACCAAGTGGAGATGGGAAAACTGGACAGTGGCATGCAGAAAAATGAACTGGACCACTTTCTTACACCCTACACAAAAACAAACTCAAAATGGATGAAAGACCTACACGGAAGAGAGGAAGCCATCAAAATCCTCAAGGAGAAAGCAGGCAAAGACCTCTTTGATCTTGGCCACAGCAACATCTTACTCAACACATCTCCAGAGATAAGAGAAACAAAAGCAAAAATGAACTATTAGGACCTCATCAAAATAAAAAGCTTCTTCACAGTGAAGGAAACAATCAGCAAAACTAAAAGGCAACGGCGGAATGGGAGAAGATATTTGCAAACAATATATCAGAAAAAGGGTTAGTACCTAAAGTCTATAAAGAACTTATCAAATTTAGCACCCAAAAAACAAAGAATCCAGTGAAGAAATGGGCAAAAGACATGAAGAGACACTTCCCCAAAGAAGACATTCAGATTGCCAACCGACACATGAAAAAATGCTCAACATCACTCATCATCCAGGAAATACAAATCAAAACCACAATAAGATACCACCTCACACCTGTCAGAATAGCTAACATTAACAACTCAGGCAACAACAGATGTTGGTGAGGATGCGGAGAAAGAGGATCTCTTTGGCACTGCTGTGGGAAAACAAACTGGTGCAGCCACTCTGGAAAACAGTATGGAGGTTCCTCAAAAAACTAAAAATAGAACTACCCTACTACCCAGCAATTGCATTACTAGGCATTTATCCATGAGATACAGGTGTGCTGTTTCAATGGGACACATGCACCCCCATGTTTATAGCAGCACTATCAACAATAGCCAAAGTATGGAAAGAGCCTAAATGTCCATCGATGGATGAATGGATAAAGAAGATGTGGTATACACACACACATACACACACACAAACGGAGTATTACTCAGCAATCAAAAAGAATGAAATCTTACCATTTGCAACTACATGGATGCAACTGGAGGGTATCATGCTAAGCAAAATTAGAGAAAGACAAATCATATGACTTCACTCATATGAGGAATTTAAGATACAAAACAGATGATCATAATGGAAAGGAAGCAAAAATAATATAAAAAAAAGGGAGTGGGACAAAATATAAGAGACTCTCAAATATACGGAATGAACAGAGGGTTGCTGGAGGGATTTTGGGAGGGGGGAGGGGCTAATTGCGTAAGGGGCATTAAGAAATCTACTCTTGAAATTATTGTTGCACTATATGCTAAATAACTTAGAATTAAATTTAAAAATAAATTTAAAAAAACACCTTACAATGGAATATTATTCACACATAAAAAGGAATGAAATACTGATATACGCTGCAATATGGATGAATCTTGAAAACATTACTCTGTATGAAAGAAGTTAGACACAAATGCCTCATCTTGTATGATTCCACTTATACCAAATATCTAGAATAGGCAGATCTACAGAGACAAAAGTATGTATGTGGTTGCAGTGGGAGAAGGTCATGGAGGAGTTACTATCTAATGAACAGGGCGTTCTCATTTGAGGTGATAAAAATGTTCTAGAACTAGATAGTGGTGATAGTTGCACAACGTTGTGAATGTAACTAATGTCACTGTCTTACTTTTAAAATGGTTAAAATAGTCACTTTCATAGTTTATGTATATTACAACACACACATATATATACACACACACAAAGTATACAACTTTCAGATGAAACATAGGAGCACCTATATGATCTTGAGTTACACAACAATTTCTTAGATACAACACCAAAAATAACAATAAAGTAGACTGAAACAGTAAACTTCATCAAAATTAAAAATTTTGTCAAAAGACACCATTAAGAGAGTGGAAAGACAGCTCACAGAATAGGAGAAAGCAAGCACAAACCATGTGTTTTGTAAGGGACTTGTTTCCAGAATATATAAAGAATTTGGAACTCAATAATAAAAACACAAATGACCCAATAAAAAGGGGCAAAAGATTTGAACAGATATTTCTCCAAGAAGACATATGAATGGCTAACAAACACATAAAAATACGATCAACATCATTGGTCCTTAAAGAAACAGAAGCCAAAATCACGTGAATAACCACTTCACACCAACTATGATGGCTATAATCAAAAAGATGAATAACCAGTGTTGGCAAGGACATGGGGAAATTTGAACCCTGTCTGCTAGTGATATGTAAAATTGTGCATTCACTTTGGAAAATAGTCTGAACTTCCGCAAAAGGTTATGTATAAATTTACCATGTAACACAGCAATGTAATCCTGGGTAAATACTCAAGAGACCTAAAAACATATCCATGCAAACCTTATACACAAATGTTCACTGCAGCACTATTCATAAAAGCCAAAAGGTGGGGAAAAAACCCAAAATACTCATCAATGGAAAGATGGATAGATGAAATGTGGGATTACCCCTACAATGGAATATTCTTCAGCAGTAAAAATAAATGAAGTATCAATACACGCTATAGCATGGATGAATCTCAAAAACATTATGAAAAATGACAGGAGGCAGTTACAAAAGACTACATATTACATGACCTTTTTTTTTTATAGGAAATATGCAGGAAAGGCAAATCTATAGATATAGATGTGGATTACCAGTTGCCTAAGGCTAGGGCCAGGGCATGGGTGTAGACAAAGAATGACTAGTAATAGGTACAAGGGAAGACAAAAATATTCCAAAATTAGATAAAGATGATTATTGCACAACTTTGTAAATACATTTAAAATGATTGAATTGGACACTTGACATACGTGAGCTTTATGTATATACATTATATCTCCATAAATGTTAAAAATGAGAGCATTCATATTAAAAAGACCAATTAATGACAAGCTATATCAGTGAAAAAAGATCCAAAAGTAGACACAATATGAGGACACTTAAAATGTTAGGAGGATTAGTAACTATCCATTTTAGATGAAAAAATAAATAGGTACAATCACCGCAGGTTTGCCACCACACAAACAGGATCAGATCAGAAGCAGACTTCTAATAAGTTGCTGGAATGTAATTAAGCAGTATAGACCAAGTCCTAAGGAAAGTTATTTGGCTGCGGAAATCCATGTCCATAAAAAGGCAAGTTCAAGACAAAAAGCAAAACTCAGAAGTCTTCATACATGTGAAAACGGACAGTTTATCATCCATTAAGTCTATGAGAAAAATAATTCCATAATTACTCATTGGCCTTATCTAGCCCTACAAGCCCAAAAGCCCCAATGAAATACTACTAATGCTATCACTCCAACATGATCATGGGAAATAGCTCAGTTTTTTTTTTTTTTTTTTGCATTTGTTATCTACATTCTCCCACATGTTAAATAAATAAGCTATATTGTAATTAATTAATGGCATAAAATGCCAAATATATCTCCTCTTTTATTTAACCTTAATTCTACAACTAGTTATTTTTTGCTCATGACCAGTCCTATGTATGGACATACACAGTGTTCATAGTCTGTCTTTCTTTCTTTCTTTCTTTCTTTCTTTCTTTGAGAGAGAGAGGAGAGGAGAGGAGAGTGAGCAAGTCAGCATACATGCACGCAAGCTGGGGAGGGGCAGAGGGACAAGGAGAGAGAGAATCTAAAGCAGGCTCCATGCCCAGCACGGGGCTCAATGTGGGGCTTGATCCCACAACTGCGGGATCATGACATGAACTGAGATCAAAGTCGGACACTCAACTGACTGAGCCACGCAGGTGCCCCTTCATAGTCTTTTTTAAAGGAGTATTTTAATTCAGAAAAAAAAAAAGACCTGTAAAAAAATAAGTTAATCTAAAGATTAAATCTGTGAACTTTACACTTGATATTCCCTGGATTTTCATGGAGATTTTGTTTCAGGACATAGGTTGTATCTCAATATATGAAAGAAGAAATGCAATTATCAAGACTGTTATACCACCATCTAAACCCTAAAATTTCAGGATATATCTATGAAATATCCTGTGCTGTTGCCTTTGTGCTTTTAGAAATCTTCTTAAGAAAAGCCCCTGACATTTCGGCTTTCACTCCCCTGGGTCAGTCAGTAAGGTGAGCAGCAGCATGCCTCTCTGCTAGGTTGTTTAGTTCAGCAGTCTACTCCCGCTCATTCCAGGAGTGAACGAAGTATCAAAAATCTTGTCGGACAGAACACATTTCAGTGGTCTCATCCTGTCTCTTTCAGTCTGTGGGCCTGAGATTCTTTGCATTTTGCCTAGTTTTCGACACACCCTACTCTCATCTTGCCAGCGCCTTCCTAAAGACAGACTGCACTCTGTTAGTACATACAGGCTCCACTGTTGGCTGAAAGTCTCAGCCTACTTGAATTTTAATAAAGATTCATATGCAGTTGTTATGAAACAAACACCATAATGACACCCAGACAGGCTATAGAATTATTTTTAGGGAAATGATGTGTGTGGCCCATGCCTCAGGCACACCAAATGATAATAATAGTAACACTATGCAGTAAGCAAAGAGAACAGTTTTCATAAAAATTTCATAAATCACAAAACATTGTCTACCACCCTTCCACTTCCTGCTCTCCTTCCTCCCTCTACCCTTCTTCCTTTCCCACCATCAGGAGTTGCAGGACTTAAGAATCCAATAACAATCTAAGGAAAAATGAGTCCATAACTTTCAGTATTCATTAGAGAAAGACGAGGATGGCCTTGCATACTGTGGTTTTAAAAACTGAAATCAGATCTGTCTTTTTAAAACAGGGTCAAAAATGACTTATTCCGTATTTGACATCTTTCTTCATATATATAAGTTAACATGCAGTAGCAGCATGGGACTCAAATTAACGTACTTCAGAAAAGAGCCATCAAGCTGAAAACACTTAGAGGGAAAGGACCACTCTCAGAAACCTAAGAAACATTTCTATCATAAGGAAAATAAAGAAGTTCTTTATGAAAAATGCTATGTTTTGGCTATTGATAAATTTAGAATGCCAACACTGCTTCCAAATCTTAGAAGTCAGAGAGCCCAAATTTTGGTTTCATCTAGTAGTTAAAGAAGCTCTTTTTTTTCTTAAGCTCGCTATTTGCTCTTCCATGTACTGTTGAGAACTGCAAGATTGGCTAAATATGGAAACCATTTAAAGGAATCTTATTAAAAATCCAACTTCCTAAAATTGAACCTTAAGTGAACTCCAGCATCAGAGGAAACCAGCAAAGTGAGACGAATATTTAGCTCAAGACAGAATACCAAGGAGGTTATAGTATAAAGATTCGATATAAGAAACATTTTAAATCTGTACATTTAATTTGCTACATTTTTGTTAAAACACACACACACAACTACATCTGAGAGGGGACAGGTGGTGTGACAGACCCAGGTACATCTGGGTCAAAGTTCTGGCTCAGCCCCTCATGGATGCCTCTCCTTGGGAGACTTTCCTTTCTCTCCCTGTTTCCCTAGCTATGAAAAATAGTAAGCAAATAAGGAGCAAAACAGTAGCGGTTTTCCTAACTAGAAACTAAGAGAGAAAAACAAAGAAGGGAGCTATAATAAAACTATTTCAACCGAGACTTTGTTTCTTTAAACACATTGTATTGATGTCAATATTTGGTTTCATATATTCAATTTTGCTTTCTCGTCTCTTTTCAATTTTTGATTCCTCAGTACTCCTGTTTTTTTTTATCCTTGCTTGTATTCTTTGTATTTTTTCATGGATTTCTTGTTGTTTTATGTCTATTTCTAAGTATTTAATTTCCTATCCATGCTCAGTTACTCTCACTTATATTTAGTAATAAAAAAGAAGAGTATCGGATTTCTCCTCTCTCTGTATCAGTCAAAGGCTCATACTATCCTAACTTAAAATTCTCTCTCAAAAAGCATAAAAGGGTGATTTCCTGAGAAACATATACATTGTAAGCTTTGTCAGACCCATCAGAAGAATGGAGAAAGTAAATATGTATGCTGCAT
Source organism: Panthera uncia (assembly GCF_023721935.1). NCBI lineage: Eukaryota > Metazoa > Chordata > Mammalia > Carnivora > Felidae > Panthera > Panthera uncia. The sequence continues at coordinate 67,122,605 of NW_026057577.1, forward strand.
CCTTTTCCTAATTCCAGCTGCTGACCCAGGATCCCACAAACCTTTAGGGTTACTAGAGTTTACTGTGGTCCAGATCACCTTCACTCCTCTACCTTAGAAGGCGGAGTTCTCTGTCAATTGCTCCACTGTGTCTTAAAGCAACTTTAATATTAAACTACTATGTTTAAGCTTCCAAACTGGGGAAATGGCCTCAATATTATAGGGATGGCAGGAAAATATTGACCTCTAAATGTCTGAAATTCATTTGGATAAAGCTGAATGACATTCACTCTATAAAAAAGTACACGCCAACACTTGTGTCCCAGCACATGTGACTGTATTCTGAAAGATCATCTGCTGGTATGAACCTTCCTTCTGATTCCAGGACAAGACAACCTGAGTTCAGTGGTGTTGGCTACTTTCTTTTGATATTCACATGCAAAGGCAGAACCACTCCTTATGCTTAGCTTTACACAAATATATAAACTCTAAATAGAAACAAGTACATTAAACAATAAAAAATGTTAACAAATTAAAAATATTGAGTAGCTGAGACAAAAATCCCCTGGCTAGTTATGAGTTTAATTAAATCAGTAAAGATAAAAATTCTTTTGCCAACCATTGCCCACCAGGTGCTTGCTTTGCTCCACTTGATTTGAAGGTGCACCTGTTTAATATTTTTAATAGGACTTGGTATATAATATTTTGGGTTTTGATGCTCTTTTAAGTCTTCCTCAGTAGACTTCAACACTTTTGATAAAGGGGTTAGGTTTTGCTTCTGTGTCTGAGAACCTACTCTAGTGACTACAAAGTAGGAATAGCAGGGTAGTTGATATAATAACTACCACTTTTGGGGATCCTATAATGTGACACACATTTTGTATATTATATATTTTATGTATCAGTCGCTCCTTATTGCAACCCCACAAGTATGAGTGTCCCCATTTTTCATATAAAAAGTCTCATGGATGGGTACCTGGATGGCTCAGTCAGTTAAGCACCTGACTCTTGATTTCGGCTCAGGTCATTTCAGTTTTCGGGATCAAATCCCGTGTTGGGCTCTGTGCTGACAGAGCAGAGCAGGCTTCAGATTCTCTCTCTCTCCCTCTCTCACTGCCCCTTCTACTCTCTCTCTCTTGAAATAAACAAGCTTAAAAAATTAAATAAAAAGTTTCGTGGAGTTTAACTGGCCCCCTCATCTACACATAGCTTACAAAGTGATATTTTAAGGTCAAATTTATCACTAAATAATGAGCACTGATTTTTTATAAAAGAATGAATGAGTATATAAATGTAAGATGCATACATATAAATACACTCTCATACACACACACACATACACATACACACACACACACATACACACACACACACACACACACACACAGAGTCTGATTCTCTTTTCTCCCTTATATGTAAGTTCCAGACATGTATAAAGAGGTTTAAGTTGGAGGCAAGAAGAAATTGGATATCACCATATCTTTTTTTATTATGTGCTCAATGAGAATGAAAACTTATTATGGAGTACAGGAGTATAGGTAGTTATGACTGGCTGAAATGAAAAAGAAAAGACAAAACTACCTTGGCCCATATTCTACCCATAAGGGCTCCTGGTAAGGAGGAGAAAAAATTATGATCACTGAATTCAGACACGATTTGGGAGGGGGGCTAATTTTCAGATTCAAACTTGAAGGCAAACCATGAGAATGGGTGTTCCTGCTGTTCCTGGAGAGGGGAGGAGAGGACACGGACTACCAAGGGAAATGCATCATCAGACAAATCTTTTCCTGTTATGTTAAAATCCAAGTCACAAGACTGAGTTTCATTGAGGCAACAATTCATTTTAGGAGATGAAATAAAACGTCTCTAACCAAAAATACTACAATCTCTTGTGAAGAGGAGTGATAATATTGCCCAAGACATTTGAAAAATATTTCCTCCCATCCTGGACACCTTCATTCAAGGAAATGCTTGTCAAATCATGGTTCCACGTCTGTTTTCTGTCCCATAATAATAATTAAAAAAAGCACATCTAGCAGTTTTTGGAAGATAACACTCATATGCCTTTTGGCTATGTTCTTCCATCCTAGACCTCTAAAAAAACAAAACAAAAACCTACATTAGAAAGAAACAGAGAGTAGAAAGTAATTTCAAAGAATGGCATAACAGTCCTTCACCGAACCAGAAATTATAGACCCTGAGGGGTCAAAACTAAGCCTTCTGTTTCTTCCTTCTTAGGACCAGCATTCTCAGCAGTTTTTATAGTTGGGTGCTAAATAAATTCCATAGTAGAACATAAAAAGAATCCAAAAGGCCTGCAAGCATAAACAACTTTACAAGAGCTAAAGAAGTTATTTGGGGTTGCTTACCCTAAATTTCTGTTTGACGACTTCAGCTTTAAATAACAGTGGAGGAAAATATCTTCCACTCATTCAATGCAGCAAGACATAGTCTATATGCAAAGAATGGAAAGAGTAGCTTTAAGGATTTTGTGCTCTGCCTTAATCTCTCTATGTGCAGCCCACTGTTGACTGTACTTTTTAAAGAAAATGTCCTTTCCAAGTATTTTCCATTTTGAGCAAGACAAATGGTTCTACACTTCTACTTTCTTGCTTAAAGTAACTAATAAAGCTGAACAATACAATGTTCTATGGTATAAATTCAGTAAAAAGCAGAGAAAAGTGAAGGAAATGAAAATTTACACCTCATATGTGAATCAAAAGGAAAAGAAGAATGTCATATCCAAGAGAAACAATGAACTGAAATCAATGTCTTAAATTTTAAATACAGTACTTTTTAAGTACCCAGGAACATAGTAGGTTTGTAATACCTGTCATTGCTTTTTGAGATCTTTCTACAGGTGCATAATTTAATCATTCCACCTGAAGTGTCAGGCACATAAAGGTATTATTAGTTAAGAGTGAATAGTAGTTTAACTTGAAATAGGAGACTTGAATTTCGCTTTTAACTATTAAAAACAGATAAAAATTAAAGTGAATAATTTTATAGTTTTAAATAACCACATTTCTTGCTATTTTAACTTTAGCCAAGGAGATCTTCCAAAATGTATGACAACATTTATTTTGAGCTTTATTATTAAGCTTTAACTTTTGTAGCAAGATAAGTGCAATACACCGCAGAGACTTTTAACCTTTGAAATTCCTTTTCAGGATCAGTTTTAGAAACAGAGTTTGAAATCACTTTGGTAAATGCATATTCAGTGATTATTACATGTCAAACATCATTAGGCATGTAATAGAAAGATATGGCTAAGTCCCAGCTCCTACTCTCAATAATCTTAAGGACCAATGGGTAAGACACACATATATAAATACATAATATACAATATGTTAAATGCTAAGGTAGGTATATGCATACAGTTCAGAAAGAGTAGATAAAGAGAATAATTCTGAATTGTAGAAGTTTCTGAAGGAGGTGACAGCTGAGCTGAATTCTAAAGAAAAGTCAACGGGGTAAACAAGAAATACAAGTTATTCCTAGCTAACTTAAGAGTGTAAGCAAAGAATGAAGGATGGAACAGAATTATATAATTAAAAGATTAAACAACACAAATAACTTGAGAAAATGTAGAGACAAGCAAAGTGAAGGATAACCCTGTAAAAAAAATGTTAATTGTTCACTCAATACCACAATATAGTATAGTGACTAAGAACTAGGGCTCTGAGGAAGACTGCCTGGACTTGAATTGTGACTCAATATTTACACAGTACGTGGCCTTGAGAGGTCACCTTAATGCTCTATGGCACTGTTTTCCCATGTGTATAATAGGATTAATAATAGTACCTAATCTGTAGGATTGCTTGGGGATTAAGTTAGGTAACATATATAGAGCACTTAGAACATTACCTGCTCTATCAAAAGAACTCCACCAATATTAACTGTTGTTATGACATGACACCCTATTGACTATTGTGAATATTACCCATCAATTGTAAAATATATGCTTTTAGTAATAAAATAAATAAAATAAATTAAAATAATAAATAAATAATAAATAAAATAAAATAAAATAAAAACAACATTATATCAATTACTTTTTAAGACATTAAAGGAACATCCATTTAGGAAGTACAAGTAATAATTCCCACCCTAACAACTAGGACCAATTTTAAAAAGATAAAACATACACACACACACACAAACGTGTGTGTGTGATTAAAACTTCAGGGACTACTGTAGATAAAATATCTAAAATAGCTAGCTTCCTTTCTAGAGAGAAAAGAGGTTTCTTTGAGCCAATACTAGGGCTATTTCCCTCTCTGTGAGCATTAGCCACTTTTGAGAATAAATGGGCAAGAAATGGGTCAGTCATGCATTAAAGAACTTTGATGTAGTAGCAGGAACTACAGAATTTTTAATAGTTGCATGAGCTGGCATAAAAGATTAGAATCTACTATATTCCCATATTCAGTGCTGATTCTTCTGTCCAGGTAGTGCTTCCCCAAAGGAATCCGGTTGAGAGTATGGCATTATTGGATGCTATGAGCTAGTCTAAATATCAGAGGGAAATCTCTACATATTGCAGTGCTTCAATCCTAAATTTCTTGTAAAGGGTGCCTATAATCACTCAGGATAGATCTCATACTTAAGACATTTGAAATTGGAGATAAAATGAAACTCAAGCTGCAACCCAGATGCAACCCACCTGAATTCCTATTTGGATCAAAATAATCAACTCTGTACCCTCGCTGCCTGACAGAAAAAGGGATGTGCCCTCTCAGAGAAAAATTATTTTTACACCAAATATTTTGGTTCATTTAAATATGCAATCATGCATATGCAAAAATGACAATAAATGAAAGAAATAGAAAAATAAATCGGTAGAAGCAGACCATAAATAAATTAAATATTGCAGTTAGCCGATTACAGACTAAAATTACCATCACAGGGGTGCCTGGGTGGCTCAGTTGCTTAAGCTTACAACCCTTGATTTCAGCTCAGTTCATGATCTTACTGTTCATGATATCAAGCCTCACACTGGGCTCTGTGCTGACAGTGCAGAGCCTGCTTGGGATTCTACTACTATAAATTATATACTTAATTTAAAAATGACTATAGGGGTGTCTGGGTGGCTCAGATGGTTAAGTGTATGATCGCATAGTTCGTGAGTTTGAGCCCTGCATTTGGCTGTGTGCTGACAGCTCAGAGCCTGGAGCCTTCTTCTGTTTCCCTTTCTCTATCCCTCCCACACTCACTCTCTGTCTCTCTCTCTGTCTCTGTCTCTCTCTCTCTGCCACTCCCTCATTTGTAGATGTGTGCTCACTCTCCCCCCCATAAATATATACATTTAAAAAAATAAAATTACCATCATAAACATGTTAAAGAAATGAGAAGACAGACAAAATAAGGAAAAATCCATGTCAATAGAAAAATGGAATCTCTAAATATCAAAGTTAACATTCTAGAAAGAAAATTTTCAAAAATAAAAATTTATTGGATATGGAGCTTAATTTCAAACTAAATACAGTAGAAGCAAGGTCAATGAATTTTAAAATCAATCAATAGAAATTACCCAAATTGAAGCACATAGAGAAAAAAAAAAACTAAAAATTCTAAGAACAGTTCATAAAGGACATGTAGGACAAGAAAGCACTTGTGTAACCAGAGCCCCAAAAGAAGAGAAGTATTTTTTAAAAAATTAAAAAACCATGTTAGGAAGACAGCAGAATATGAGGACCCTAAGCCTGCCTCTTCCCATGGACACAACTAGATAACATTCATGGTGGAAATATCCAGAAAATGACCCAAAGACTGGCAGAACAAACTGTACAACTAAAGATACAGAACAGGCCACATCAAAGAAGGTAGGAAGCACAGAGACGCGATCTGGCACTGACTGAGACCATGGCCAGCCTCGGTCAAAAGAGGAGCCAGTGGTGCCAAGAAGGGCAAGAAACACATTATCACACCAGGAAGCCCACAAGGGGAAGACAAATCCTCATAATATTTTCCTTCACAAATGAGTAGGGACAAGTTTCCTGAGTTCTTACAACCAGTGGGATTTAAAGCCTGGAATATTAAAATCGGGCTTGGTTCATGCAGATACAATGTGGAACAAGCAGTTTTACTAAAACAGTGGGAGCAGATGGGGGAGGAGAGTGATTTGTTCATCTCAGCGTATGGCCCAGAGAGACAGATATCACAAGAAGACCCCTTCAGAAACAAAGGAGCTGGCAAGCAGCACTTCCCTTCTAGTATAAACAATGGTCACCTGTGTGAAGACCACAGCAGGGAGTCCACACTGACTACCTACCTTGCTTTCACTAAACCCCAACTTCTCATGGTTTGGTGGACCCTGTCCTTCCCAGTCCCACTAGTTTCTGTCCCAGTGCTGCAGCAGGCCTCCCCCCAGAAGACTGGCACAAAAGCCAGCAACACCACATTTCTAACCTGTGGGTTTTGAGGGGCCTTGGTTCTGGTAGTGTTGGCAGCAAGTCTCATTTTGCAAGCAGACCAGCACATCCCTTGTTAAAACACACTCCACCCCAACCAGCAACAAACAATGCTCACAAGAGGCAAAGAGAACCTCTGCAGACAACTGAAGGAAAAGCATCCAGGACCCAACATCAGGGCACAGGCAACACACACAGGAGACACTCCCTGAAGAGCCAGATCTTGGGGAACAGAAGACACTCCACCACAGGGCATTAAAGAACATCTTCGTCACAAAAACAATACCTTCAAGAGCAGGAGAGGTAGTTGACCTTCCTAATATACAGAAACAGACAGAAAGACAGAGGAACATGTCCCAAATGAAAGAACAGAACAGAACTTACTGGACTTGAGAAAGGAATGGAGGACATCAGTTTGCGACGCTTGATAAAGAGATGAAAAAGAACCATTCAGCAATGAAAAACACAGTAATAAAATTACAAACACACTTGATGGAATAACAGTAGGCCAGAGGAAGCAGAGGAATGAATTAATGATCTGGGAGACAGAGTAATCGAAAGCAATAAAGTTGAGCAAGTGAGAGAAAAAACATTATGCAAATTGCGAGTAGACTTAGGGAACTCAGTGACTCTATCAAGTGTAATAACATTAACATTATAGGGATCCCAGAAGAAAGAGAGAGAAAAAGGGTCAGGAAATTCATTTGACAATATAATAGCTTAAAACTTCCCTTACCTGGACAAGGAAACAGAAATCCAGATCCAGGATGCACAGAGATCCCCCAACAAAATCAACCCAAGGAGGTCCACACCAAAATGTATAGTAATTAAAATGGCAAACATTAGTGATAAAGGAAACGTTTTAAAAGCATCAAGAGAAAAGACACTTACATACAAAGGAAGCTCCACAAGGTTATCAGCTGATTTTTCATCAGAAACTTTGTAGGCCAGAAGGGAGTGTCATGATATATTCAAAGTGCTGGCAGGGAAAAAATATGCAGCCAAGAATACTGTATCTAGCAAAGCTATCATTCAGCAGAGACTCACAGATAAAAATTTTCTCAGACAAGCAAAAACTAAAGGAATTCATGATCACTAAATTAGCCATAGAAGATATATTAAAGGGGACAAAATGAGTGGAAAAAAACATAAATGAGAGTATGAAAAGTAGGAATCACAAAAGCAGTAAAAATAAATTTATCTATAAAAATCAGTAAAGGATCCACAAAATAAAAGATTGTAAAATATGACATTATATACCTAAAATGTAGGGGGGGAGAGGAGTAAAAATTGGGTTCAAATTTAAGTGACCATCAACTTAATACAGACTGCTATATGCAGGAGATATTATATATAAACCTAATGGTAACCACAAATCAAAAACCAATAATACCTAAGCAAAGAATAAAAGAATAAAAAGAAAGGAATCCAAGTATATCACTAAAGAAAGCCAACTAATTATGAGAGAAGAGATCAAGAGAAGGATCAGAGAAAAATCACAAAAACCACAGAAGTAACAAAATGGCAATAAATGCCTATCTATCATAATTACTTTGAATGTAAATGGACCCAATGCTCCAATTAAAAGATTTAGGGTGACAGAATTGATAAAAAAAAAAAAACACAAGACCCATCTATATGTTGCCTACAAGAGGCTCATTCAGACCTAAAGATACCTACAGACTAAAAGTAAGGATATGAACAAACATGTATCATGCAAATGAAAGTCAAAATAAAGCCAGGGTGGCAATACTTATTTTGGACAAATTACTTACAACGAAGGCTATAGGGGCATTTGGGTGGCTTAGTCAGTTAAGCATCCGACTTCATTTCAAGTCATGTTCTTATAACTTGTGACTTTGAGCCCCATGTCAGGCTCTGTGTTGACAACTCAGAGCCTGGAGCCTGCTTTGGATTCTGTCTTCCTCTCTCTCTGCTTCACCACTGCTCCCACTGTGTCTCTCCCTCTTTCAAAAATAAACATTAAATCTTAAAAAAAAAAAAGACTGTAACAAGAGACAAAATGAGACACTACATAATAATAAAAGGGAAAATACCATAAGAATATATAGCAATTGTAAATATTTATGAACCCAACATGAAAACATCTTAATACATAAAACAGTAACAACTATAAAGAAACTTACCAATAATAATATAGTAATAGTAAGGGACTTTAACACCCCATTTACATCAATGGACAGATCATCCAAACAGAAAATCAACAGAGAAACATTGGCTTTGAATGGTACCCTGAACCAGTTGCATTTCACAGATATATTCAGAATATTCCATTCTAATACAGCAGAATACACATTCTTTTTCACGGTACATGGAACATTCTCCAGGATAAATCACATATTAGGCCACAAAGCAAGTCTCAACAAACTCAAAATGATCAAAGTCATGCCATGCACCACAACACTGTGAAACAAGAAATCAACCACAGGAATAATCTGCAAAGACCACAAATACAAGAATGTTAAATAACATGCCATTAAACAATGAATGGGTCAACTAAGAAATCAAAGAGTAAATAAAATACATAGATAAAAATGAAAATGAAAATATCTGCAACTAATATTATACTGTACATTCACTAACTGGAATTTAAATAAAAACTTAAAAAAAGACCTACAATGATATCACCTCACACCTGTCAAAATGGCTAACATCAAAAACACAAAAAATAACAAACGTTGGCAAGGATGTGGAGAAAAAGGAATTCTCATACACTGTTGGATTGCAAACGGGTGCAGCCACTGTGGAAAACAATATGGAGGTTCCCCAAAAAGTTAAAAATAGAACAACCCTAGATTCAGTAATCATGCTACTAGGTATATACCCCCAAAATACAAAAACACTAATTCAAAGGAATGCATGCATCCTTATGTTCACTGTAGCATTATTTACAGTCAAATTGTTGAAGCACTTTAAGCATCCATCAACAGATGAATACAGAAGATGTGATATATATATACACAATGTAATATATGCAATGTAATAATATGTAATGTAATGTCATATTATTCATATGAAAGGATGAAATCTTGCCATCTGCAATGACATGGATGGAGCCAAAGAGTATAAAGCTTAGCAAAATAAGTCAGAGAAAGAGAAATACCCTATGATCTCACTCATATGTGGAATTTAAGAAACAAAAGAGCAAAGGAAAACAAAAGAGAGAGACAAACCAAGAAATAGACTCTTAACTTTAGAGAACAAAGTGATGGTTATCAAAGGGGAGGTAGGATGGGGAATGGGTGAAATAAATGATGGAGATTAAGAGTACATTTATTATGATGAGTACTGAGTAATGTATAAAATTGTCCAATCACTATGTTGTACACCTGAAACTAATGCTATAGTTTATATATTGGAATTAAAATAAAAATTTGAAAAATTTGAAAAAACCCAGTTATTTAAGATGCTCAATGAATTCATGTAATACAAGTACAAACAAAACTATATTTCATCAGTGGCTACTGGGTGACTCAGTAGGTTAAGGGTCTGACTATTGATTTTGGCTCAGGTGCTGATTACACAGGTTTGTGAGTTTGAGCCCCACATTGGGCTCTGCACTGTCAGAGCCTGCTTGGGATTTTTTCTCTCTCTCTCTTTCCCTTTCTTTCTTTCTTTCTTTCTCTTTCTCTCTTTCTCTCTCTCTCCCTCCCTCTGCCCCTCCCCAGCTCACATTTGAGCTCTCTCAAAATAAGTAAATAAATTTAAAAAAAACTGTATTTCACCATAATCAAGTTACCAAAGACCAACTTAAAAAAATCATAAAAACAGACTGCAAAGACATTTTATACAAAGTAGAATAACAATGACAAAGATGATTGACATCTCATCAGAAAAAAATACAACCCACATGTTAATGGAATGTCATCTTTAAAGTGATGATAGAAAAAGAAAAACAGCTGTCAAAATAGATTTCTATACCTAGCAAAAGTCTCACCTGAAAAAAATCAAAAGGAAGACATTTTCAAACACAAGGTGAGAGGATGTTTTGTCTTTAAATCACTCCTCAAGTTATAATAAAGGAAAATACTGAAGAAAGTTCATTAAGCTGAAAGAAAATTATCACAAATTCTCCATTTCTGTTTCTCTTCATTTCTCTTCACTGGTTCCTGTGAAATCAAATTACCATGTAGTATCATTTCCTTACTCCACTACAGATTTTTTTCCACCCATTTCATTTGTTCTGTTATTGTTACACATATTCCTATGCACTACAGGTTCAACAATAGTTATACATACATAAAACTTGATAATTATACATATGTACATACACACACATCATTTAATGCAAATTATCTTTAAATCATCAATAGATGAGAAAATCAAAATATTCAATTTTACTTTCACTTTCACAATTGCCTACAAAATTACATTAAGTGGTGCTTTTTTTTTTCTTTTCCATGAGGATTTAAATTACTCTTTGATGTCATTTGCATTCTGCTTGAAGAAGTTCTTTTAAGTGTTTCTTATAGGGTGGACCTGCTAACAAATTTTCTAAGGTTTTGTTTATCCAGAACTGTTTTAATTTTACATTTTTGAAAAATACTTTTCTGCATATGTAATTCTTTGGCACTTCAAATATGTCCTTTCACTACCTTTTTACTCACTGCCTCCATTATTTCCCATGATAAATTAGTTGTTAATTTTATTGGGATTCCACTGTCTGTGGTAATTCTCTTCATTGCTTCCAAGAGTTTCTGTATTTGTCCAGCAACAAATGACTAGAATATGTCTGTGTATTAATATCTTTATACTACTTGGAGTTCATGGACCTTTTTGAATCTTTAGAATAATCTTTCTCAACCAAATTGTCAAGCTTTTAAGTCAGTATTTCTTCAAATATTGATGTTTGCTCTTTTTGTTTCTCTTTTTAGGTACTCTTATTATTTATGTTGATACACTTAATAGAGTCATGCATTTCTCTGAGACTACTCATTTTCCTTCATTCCTTTTTCCCCCTCTATATTCATATTACATAATCTTCATATATCTATCTTTAAGTTCATTGATTCTTTCTTCTTCCAGCTCAATACTGTTGAATACCTTTGGTGATTTTTTTCATATCAATTATTCTTATGTGTCAACTTCAAATTTACCATTTAAAAAATTATTTCTATCTTTCATGAACATTTTCTATTTTAGGAGATATTGTCACCCTATATTTAAATTTTTAAACATAATTTCCTTTAGTTTTTTAACCTATTTATAATATATACTTTGAAGTCTTCTAAGTCCAATATCTGGGCCATCTCAAAGGCAGTTCCTATTAATTGCTTTACTGTATTTTTGTATGTGTTACACTTTATTGCTTCTTTACATGTCTTGGACATCACTTTAATTTCTTCTTTGGCAGTGATAATTCATGTCCTTGGCCATAAAGCATACAATAGGAGTTTGTTATGGGTCAGAAAAATCCATCTCTATTAAAAATAAGTGAAAAACCTGTGGTTATGTCTTCATATGCTACCAACCAAAAATCACAAATTATTGTTGCTAGAAACTTACTCAGGAAAAGAAATTATAAAATTCTATTATTTTAACTTCCATCAGTTTTATCTGCATAGCATGTTCCAAGAGGAAAAGTTTCCCAATATCAGCACTTGGAATGTATCCAATGTTCCTTGAGATATATCTAGAAACATTTCTCCATGTAATCACATTCCTAGCCTGTTCTTCATTCCAGGTCTCCTAAAATTTTTTTCCAACATAATAAACACCTAAGTCAGTTGCATTCCTGGACACTAGTACTAATCTCAGATGGTGACCAAGGGTTCACGATTCACCCAAAGACATCTACTTCAGACATCTAAGTTCATTTTTTTTTTCATTTTTTGAGTTTTTTTTTCCCTATGTATCAAATGTTGCTGTATTTCCAGGCACTTCTGTTTCAATTCAGTGAATTTCCAGGACTTCTGTTTTTCTAATGGGTTTTATGTTTTAAGAAAAAAAAAATTACAGCATATTCATCTAATTGTATTCAGAGAAAAAAGATGATAAAAATTACAAGTGATAAAAGTCATTTGATTACTATACATATGTGTCTAGATAGTGTTTAACTTGGCAATATCCTACCAGTCATTGTTTTTCTTTTTTTTTTTTTCATTTTGTTGCTATTTGAAGAAAAAGATGTAAACATTTCCAAGATTGAATTAGCCTTTGTGTAATTCATTCAGGGATAGTATAGTAGTTTTTGCAGTCCTGCCTAATAGCATTCTGGAATTTCTCTAATATAAGTTTTTCCAGGATCAATAGGTGATCATTTCCTAAGAGATTCAGAGAAAAAAAAAAAAACAAAACTGAATGAACAGCAAGAGAAACTATGTACTTCGATAAAAGGGATAGTGTGAAGATCTCAATTCTCCCCAAAGTAATCTATGAATTTAATACAATCACAAAAAAAACCAGTAAGTTTTTTTTCATATCTGATAAAATTGTTCAAAGGATTATTTGGAGGATATATGTGAGAGAATAGCTATGTGATATTTGAGAAGTAACATTGCAGATATAAAAATTACTTCAAAGACTTAATAAATAAAACAAAGCAGAAACAGATCAATGGTAAAGGTAAGAAAAATATAAAATATATTCCATAATTGAAAATAAAATATTAGGGCACCTGGGTGGATCAGTGGGTTGGAAGTTGGACTTTGGCTCAGGTCATGTCACCACTGGGTGGTTCGAATCCCTGTCAGGCTCTGTGCTGACAGCTCGGAGCCTGAGGCCTGCTTGGGATTCTGTGTCTCTTTCCCTCTCTGCCCCTCCCCCACTCATACTCTGTCTCTGTCTCTCAAAAACAAACATTAAAAAAATTTTTAAAAAGGAAAGAAAATATATGCCAGATCAGTGGAGAAATAACTCGGTATCATTTGGAAAACTGTTAACCATTAGGAAAACATAAAAGTGAATTCCTATGTCACATCATGCATCAAAATTCTACACGAATTAAAGATCTACTTTTGTTAGAGTCCATGGATGGCTCAGTTGGTCGATCATCCTACTCTTGATTTCACCTGAGGTCATGATCCCAGGATCCTGGGATTGAGTGCCACACTGGTCAGTGAGGAATCTACTTAACATTCTCTTCCTCTGTTCCTCTCCCTCTGCTCATGCTTTCTGTGTCTAAAATTTAAAAAGCAAAAGATATAAAATTTTTTTAACGTTTATTTATTTTTGAGACAGAGAGAGAAAGAGCATGAATGGGGGAGGGACAGAGAGAGAGGGAGACACAGAATCGGAAGCAGGCTCCAGGCTCCGAGCCATCAGCCCAGAGCCCGACGCGGGGCTGGAACTCAGGGACCGCGAGATGGTGACCTGAGCTGAAGTCGGACGCTTAACCGACTGAGCCAACCAGGAGCCCCAAGATATAAATTTAAAAACACAAGAATTGGGGCACCTGGGTGGCTCAGTCAGTTAAGCGTCCAACTTCTGCTCAGGTCATGATCTCACAGGTTCTTGAGTTCAAGCCCCGGGTCAGGCTCTGTGCTGACAGCTCAGTGCCTGGAGCCTGCTTTGAATTTTGTATCTCCCTCTCTCTCTGCCCCTCCCTGGCTCATGCTCTTTCTCTCAAAAATAAATAAACATTAAAAATAAATAAATAAATAAATAAATAAATAAATAAATACACAAGAATTAATACAGGTGCTAATTATGTCATTTGGAATGAAAAAAAATTATACATGACACCGCCTCAATATAAAGTATGAAGGAAAATATTGTTGGATTCCACTATATAAAAATACAATCTAAAACGCCCCATCTTAATTGTGGTGCATCTGAGGGTAAGGGATCAAAAGAATTAATTAGTATGTAAGTATTTCTCACAAATCAAGAAGCCACCAATAAATATCTGAACAAAGAAGGAACATCAAAAATTAACAGAAGAGTAAATACAAAGGAAAAATATTCCACAACACCAATAATCCACAAATGCAATTTTAAAACAATGATTTTTTTTTTCTTTGCAACCAAGAGAAGACATTTAACAAGGTTTAGCATTTGGAAAAAAATATGATCTCTCAATACCAATGGGAATGCAAATCAGTACCTTTTAAAAGAGAATTGATCACACATATCAAAAGGGTTAAAATATTACTTATTGATCCCATAGTTATATTTCCAGGAATATATCATAAAAAAATAATCATGAGAGTATGAAAGATTTAGCTACAAAAATACTTACTACAATTATAAAATTTTGGAAGTAAAAGGCCTGATTACACAATTCACAGTACAGAGACCTAATAAATTATAGGTAGTCATTTAAACAAAACCTCAGATGTTACTGGAAATATTTGTATTAAATAATACATAATGTAATCCCACTAAACAGTATGTGTCCAATTAACAGTGGGAAAACTGTGTATATGATTTTTATCTCCTTTTGCCTACCTGTTATTTACTAACATTTTAACTAATATAGAAAATGAAGGAAAAGAATTGTTAATTATTAATATATGCCTTCTTCATTGAAAGCCTCCAATTTCTGAGAAGTGTTTCCAGACATCTGTGCTTGTGTGTCAGAGTCTGGATAACAGTAGATCTAATCTCAATTAAATCTTGCAAGGATTTTATCTTATTCATCTTCCTGCCCACCTAAAACACAGTACAGTGTCTTCAACAAATTTCCAGGTACATTCTGTTGAATTTAATTTCCTTCAATTTGTGTTTACCCTTGAAACATTCAGCTTAATTTTCCCGTTAGTAATAGTAAATTCCCCAGTGGTGGGGAATGAGACAACTTCTTCATGCTCCACTGTTTATTTTCCCTTTTGTTTAGAAAGAGACCTAGGCAATGATTACAGTCTTGAAAACTCCACAGCTCTTCTATTGCTTCAAGGGTGACATTTTATTCTTTAATTAGAATATAAGCTTCTTGAGTACTGCAACAATGCAGTGTTTTTAGATTCTTTTCTTTCTCTAATGATACCTGTGTTTTACGTAGGATGGACAAAGGCAGACTCTTGGGGGGAAAAAATCATGAAATGGATCAGAAAATGTCATTTTCTTTTGAAGTACTCTATTTTCACAAGAGCAATTTAGCACTCATCCTTTTATGTGTGGTCCCCTGGTACATGGTAAGATGTGTATACTGCATTTTTTCCTATTTATCATAATTTCTTATATACATATCTTCCACCTCTGCCAGAAGTAAATGCTTTGAGGTCAGGGATTTGCTTTATTCATCTCTGTATTTTCGAACCCCAATACCTCAGAGCATATATAGTAGTCACTCAATAAATGAATTCATGAATTCATGTGTTGACTGATCATTCCAGTACTAGCTCTGCCACTTACAACTATGTAACTTTAGGAGGGTCAATTAGGTATGTGAAATTAATTTTTTCATTTATGTAATGAAAACAAACTATCTCCTCATAAGATCTTTGGATCAAATGAGTTAAGTAGAACGTATATTGTTACCAAAAAATTGTATTAAATGTTCAATAAATACACAAAATGGTTCTAATTCTATTACTATTGCTGAACCCAACCAACCTTTTTATGTATAAAAGGCACCATTTGCAACAAGTCTTACCCAGGTGTCAACAGCTTATATACTCTTTAACCTTTTTTTAACTTCTTCTCCAGCCATTCCATCACTGATGGTGGTATACTTTCGCATCTTTGTAAAGAGATCATACTCTCATTCCTAATATTTACATATATGCAAATTTGGCAGTTTTTCCTTCTTTATTAAACTGTGATGTCCTCCAGAGCACAATGTCTTATTCTTATTTGTGACCTCAGGACTCAAAGATGTACCCAGGTTAGAGTCTAACATGTATTAGGTGCTTAACACATTTTTTTGAATGAAAAAATTTATTTAAAGAATTAAGGACAACTCATATCCTCTCCCAAAGGATGGATTAAATATTGGCATAGTTTGAAGCATCAGAAATTCTAAGAAAATAATTTATATGAGTACTACTATGAGAGCTGACCTAAGCAGTTTTCTAGGTTCTATTTTCCTAGTCTTTGTCCCAGAACTGAACTTTTGGCAGGTAGGAAGTATGCTCTAGTTATTCACTTTTATACTGTGGAAGGAAGACCATGGGATTTCAAAATTAACTTTGACAGATATGACAAATGGGGGTTGCCATTTCACACCTAGAGCGTGAATATTTCAATGGCAAGGAGTCAGCAACTGTTAATTAAAAATGGGTATTGTTAATTGGGCCCAGTGTTGTGGTTTTGTCAGCAGCTTCAGACCCTTTCAGACCTATTTCAGTGGATCCTTATGGTATGATAAGATAAATGTCTTTTGTTTCTGGGGTGGATGTTAGTAATTATGACCCCAATTTTTTCCTTCATCATATCAATTCTATAGTTGTATATAATTTTATAAAGTAGAGAACTCACAGGGATTGAAATTTTTGTCTCAACTCTCTTCCCTTTATCTCAATCCAAAATATTCATTAAACAACAATATGATTGATATTTATTCACTTCACACTCTGGTACAACATACAGATGGGAAGATTCTTTTCACACCAAAAGAGAAAATTTGCTTAAAACGTGTAAGTATATGAGATAAAATAAGCAAGATTCATTTTCTTTTAGGTTATTACAATCTATAAATGTTCAATCCTTCTATTTGTTTTTTACCATCAAAATGTGTCACTGACACAGTGTAGTACTTTCAGGCACAAATAGTATTTGTGTACAAAAAGGAAAAATAATGATAGAATTGTGTATTAGAACAAAATATTCACTGGGCCAGTATTAACACAATAATTCCATTTACATCAATTTAGCAAAACAAAACAAAAAGCCTGAAGCTTGAAGTTAGAGATTAAATTTGATTTTTAAATTGTTCCCAAATAGTGCTCGCCTCGGCAGCACATATACTAAATTGTTCCCAAATAGATTAACTTTAGGATGATATAATATCCCCATGTCTCTAATAAATATGTAGAAGCTAATCAATGTGTGTAGGGCATGTTTGAAGGGGAGAGGGCAACACAAACAGTTTGTTACTTTAGACAACTTGTCGCTTTCATTTTTTCCATTTCCCTAACATTTTCTGATTCATTTATATTGGGAGCCAGTGGCCAATATACTACAGAAAGAAGTACCCCAAAGCTATTACGTGTGTACACGTTTGAAGACAAAACATTCTCCCTTATTACTGGTTAAGTATCTGGGAAGCCAAGTTGATGTTAATAATAGCATAGTGAGGCAATCAAGTTCATTAGTGCAAATGCTAGAGGCCTTGCCTGGCCCTCAAACTAAATTAAGTATGTCCAGCTCAATTCTCTCATAGATTCTTTTATTATCTTTCACAAAATTTTTCACAGTTTTTAAAATTATAAACACACACTCATACATGCTAAAATTTCTGTGAAATAAAATAACATATTGCATTCATTTAATCATGGCTATAACTCATAGCTAGTATGGTGTCTGGTACAGAGCTGGTGTTCAGTAACCTCTTGGTGAATGAAAGTATGAATCACAGAATAAAATATCAACAGAAATTCTGGGATACGATTTTAGTATGAGAAATGTAAAAGTTCACTGGTTAGTTTTATCACTGGAATTATTTACTCATAAGTATCACCTGAATCATTATAATTATACAAATATGATGGAACTATGAATTATACTGCCATCTTAAAGGAAGTGACCTATATTTCAATCCAAGTAAACCCAGATATCCTTAAAATTCTTAAAGTTTTTATTAACATACTTAGTCCAAAGCAAAATGAAATAAAGCACCAACACAATGAGCAAATAAAAAAGCTTCTTACAAAATAATAGAATCTATTTCTCAGCCAATTAGTGATAACAAACAGGGCCCATATTTAAAACATGGTCTTTCTCTCTCTCTCTCTCTCTCTCTCTCACTCTCACTCTCACTCTCACTCTCTCTCTCACACACACACACACACACACACACACACACTCACAAAAAGCACTGTTATTCATTTTCATTTTACACTTCCATGGTTATAAATAAGCATCAAATACAAACAAGTCCTTCCAAATAGGGCTTAGGCATATTACAACCTCCTGGAGTCATCAAATATTTCTAATATGTGAGCTAAAATTGCTAGTCCTAAAGGTCTGCACATTGTTACATGCTACTCAAATTCTGGCTTCCTGCAGCTCCAAGCAATACTATTTAATACTGACTCAAGGTAACTTTTTTTTTTAATCTTACTATTTATTTGCTAGAAAACCACTAATTAATTTTATATTCGCTACTGTCAGCTATCAAGCAGTAATAACTGTGGATCTACATGAGGCTGGTTTGTGTTCAATCTTTTTACCTCCAAGAGAAAAATTCCATGTCCTATTAACAATGCCCTGAGCCAAAAAGAGACCACAAAACAGACTTACTCATAACTGAGCCCTGATGACCAGAAATATGATGATAAATGTTTCACTGAAAAGGTAGGATTTCATAAAGCTTTTGTCTATAATCCTCAGAGTAGGGTTGGTTCTGTTGCAGAGTTAATTAGCATACATGTGGAAGCAGTTTATGGATGCAGTTTAATCCCAAACAAATGTGAAAATAAGCTCACATTGTTCTGTAGAATGATTTACATTCATTATCATCTACTTAAAAAAAACATGCTCTAAAAAAATCATTATTCCTTCCAGAAAATTGGAATAAAGCATTTCTATATTTGTACTTTTGAAAATTATGTATTTCCAGAGAAGGTCATATTTCCTCAAATCAAAATAAAGTGAAAACTTTGTTTAAAACTATGGCTTCCAAACTTCATGCAGATACAGAGAGATTACTGAATGACACAGATTCATAATGTGAGTCAACAGATTTGACTGTACATCATTACAAAATCAAACTCGATTTAATAGCTTCAATAAAAGACATTTGGAACTTCAATAATGAGATCTCTATAAAAGGCACATGATAGAAATACTTCTAATACTCTAGCAAATACAAGGCAATATTATATTGTCATACAGCTTGTAAAACTGTCTCATTATTTGTGATTATGGTTTTCAGTGGACATGATGTGACCAGAGATATAGTCTGCACCTTTATAGTTGTAATGATGAATCCTATTACGATTAAGTTTGTGCATGAGAATCTAGTATTAAAGTGAATATACCACAGATTGAGTGGCTGCCTTAGGATTCTCTGATATAATCTAACTAGGATGCTCAAAAGAAAAATGGAGTCTCCCTACTCCCGGTCTTCTTGAACTATTATACCAAAAACCAGGCCAAAATTCAAGTGACCCAAGATCAGGTGGATGAGGCAATATTTACCTAGGGATATCTTATTTGTAAAAAACTTGATCAACTTACACATGCTTCAAATATAAGCCTTTGTTCAATCAATAATCATTTAGGGTACTTACCAAGTGCCAAACACAGGACCAAAGCCTTTGATGGAATGGTAAGCAATAAAGTTAATGTTACTGTTCTTTAGAAGGGGAGAGCCTCATGGGGGAAATAGTTGTGTAATAGAAAATTACTAACTGTGGGATAAACATTATAATGAGGAAATTACAGAGTAGTTACAATGTACAGGACAGCCACCTAACTCAGGTGGCAATACAGGAGTACATCAGGGGTGACTACAGGTTACTAAAATGAGAATGAACAGAAGGTAATGAATGCAGGAAGAGTAGGGGGAACATTCAGAAAAGATGATGTCTGGTAATAACCAGAATCTCAAGTTTGAATGTGGGAGGTTAGTGATGCATGATGCCGGAGATGAGTCAGTCCTGGAGGCATATTACAGACTGTGAACTTTACCCTTCATCCTAACCACTCTTTGCCTACTGATACCACTCTTCTGTGACATTTGTTAAATGTTCACTGTATGCTCAACAGTGCACTTAGCACGTATCTCATGTGAAAATTACCACACCCTCAGTCGGGATTCTGGATACGATGGATCTATTTTAGACCCCACCTAAAGGTGCTGGTTACAGTAGATTCAAAATGAGTCACCCGCCCTTTCTTAATTTCAATACTGTTTGTTTCCACAATGTACACCTATGGAAATTACTTATGTTACTAGTTTAAAGGCATAGTCCTTGCCCAAACTTTGTCATGTGTCAGAACAAAATTATACCAAACCACCAATAGTCCATCAATTCCATTTAAATTTTACTTTCCCTGTCAGACAGGTTAAGACATGATTGCCTTTTTTAGGAAATATATAGGATGGGCTAAGAATGGGCACATGGACTGAAACAAGCTTCATTTATGGGAAGTGCAACCTGTAGAATTTGATTTTAAAAACTTGATTTCCTGGGTCTAAGTTTATTTATTGCAGTCAGATTTGGTTGTTACATATGTTGCAGTTCCATGCAGTGCTTCACAGATTGGCCCTTTTTCACCCTATCATGAGAGCATCAGGAATATCATGCAGCATTATGCTTCCACAAGTGGGATGCTGCAAGAAAATAAACTTACATCCTAGTGATCCTTTTTATAGAGAATTGTGTTTCAAACCATGTTATTATAAACGGTCAGTTTGAGATTTTTAATAATGTGTTGATCCTTTGATTCTTTTCTAAGTGAGGTCAGTATAAAAGAAGAAAGTCTGCTTTTATTCAAACCTCATGGGCGTGATTACAGTTACACGACAACAGCTTAGTTTTGTGAAGACAGATTTCTACCCATAGATTTGTGTGTAATAGTTTTCTTCCTGGGCTCCCTTTTTTAGGCAATAGAATGAGAATGCTTGGAAAAGGCTCCCAACAGCTGTCCTGGATTTTTCATCTCTGTATTCCTTTCAGGGCTGGAATGGGGCATTTGCAAATTCACATGAACACTAGAGACACCATTATTTGAGTTGTGCCAACAAATAAATCAAGATTTACTTCTGAAATCTCTAGCACTTCAATTCCCTTTTATTTGGCTAACCATATTGGCAGACACAAATATTATAAACGACACATCCCTTTTTTGGTAATGTCTTTTCTTTCCTATGTTCCATAAATTCTCTTTATTAAAGAGGATTTCCTCAGAGAACTTAGAAGTGAAGCACTAAGAATTAACTTTTTCCTCTCTTTAAGAGCACTTAAATCAATAACAAATCTAGTGGCAGCTTTCTCATTTCTTACCTTCCTAAGTAGGAAGGGAACACCTGTTTCAAATTCAACAATAATTTGTATAATGAATTTTCATTTAATTTAGACTGGAGCATTAGTTGATTTTCCTTTTACCCCCTGAATGTGAAAATCCCTTGGAACTTCCATAGTGAGTTATTTTTATTGGAAAAATTGGTGAGGGAGGTGATTTTGCCACAAGGCTATATAAAGTAACTTTTCTTTTCCTTTTTTTTTTTTTTTTTACCAATATGACTCAATAGAAAATACATCTGAGATCAACATTCCTGATACACATAAATCCATAGAAAGGAATAAAATACAATTTTTATGTATATATTTTTCTCATTGACCTCCATATGCCAGGGATGTTTCTGTTTTTTAAAGACAAATTTAATCATGTCATTCCACTGCGAAAACTCCTTTAATAGACAATTTCCACTGCTTTCAGAAGGAAAAAATAATAGCAATCCTCTTCATGATTATGTGGAAAATAATGAAGTTCTCAATCCAGTCAATTAATAGAACTATTAGTAATATAACACATAATGCAAAGGCACTACTCAATTTAAAATGAATTGGTAATTAAGTGATGGTCTTATATTCTATATTCAGGTAAGAAAAAGGCTAATTGTTCTTTGGTCACACTAGAAGGTAACCTCTAGAATGAATTTGGAGCCATCCTAATCAAGCACTTACACACTCATCTGCCAGTAACCATACTTCTTTACACTGTTTTTTAAGTTTATTTATTTTGACAGAGAGACAGAGAAAGAGAGGGGAAGGGGTAAAGAGAGAGGCAGGCAGAGAGAATCCCAAGCAGGCTCTGCGCTGTCAGCACAGAACTCAACACGGGGGTTGAATTCATGAACCCTGAGATCATGACATGAGCTGAAATCAAGAGTCCAACAGTTAACCAAATGAGCGACTGAGGCACCCCAGTAACCATATTTCTCAAAGCCAGGTGATCAGTGGCTCAGGTCTCAATCAGTAACAGCCTCATTCTAATGACCATGCTTCTTAGAATTGGCCATGTGTTAAGAACCACACTGCAATAGCCATCCTTTTGTGGCTAAACACTCTAGCTTTGTAAAAGTTTGCCAATTCCATAGTTACACCAATACTCAACCCAAGAGTGTGTTCAGGGAGACTATGGTTTATAAGAACCATCCTCCTTGGGGGGCGCCTGGGTGGCTCAGTCGCTTGCTTAAGCACCCAACTCTTGATTTGGCTCAGATCATAATCCTAGTGTCATGGTATTGAGCCCCACATCAGGCTCTGCTCTGAGTATAGAGCCTGCTTAAGATTTTTTTCTCTCCCTCTGCCCATCTCCCCTGCTGTCTCACTCTCTCTCTCTCTCTCTCTCTCAAACAAACAAAAAAATCACTCTCCTTTGTTTACTAAGCAGAATTCAGCCCTTTCTTTTAGATATTGAATGGTAGCCTGTTCTCTTCAACACGACTTATTTAATCCTCACAATACTGCTAGACGTAGTGCCATTATTGTGACCATGTTACAGATAAAGAAATGAGTTTAAGAGACATTCATTAACTTACCTAATGCCCTTCAACAAATAAACATATGGGAAAATCTAAATCTAAATAACCTGATTTATGAGCCTGTGCTCTCAACCACTATTACATACAGACTCTCAGTTTTGTCAAGTACTCACTCTTTGTCCTCACTTCTCAAAATGCCCCAACCTTCACTACTCACTCCTGTCTTCACAAATTACATACTACAGTTCCCTGAATGCTCCACTTTGTCCCTTTCCTCTGCTCCTTTATAGAAGAGATTTTTATATAAATCTTTTTATATATAAAAATATAAAAACAATTTTATATTTTTATATAAAATCATTTCTTTAGTAAAAAAAATCCCTTTCTCACCTCCATAATGCCAAGGATGATACCTATC
Organism: Panthera uncia; assembly: GCF_023721935.1. Classification (NCBI taxonomy): domain Eukaryota; kingdom Metazoa; phylum Chordata; class Mammalia; order Carnivora; family Felidae; genus Panthera; species Panthera uncia. The sequence goes on from NW_026057577.1 coordinate 67,145,973, forward strand.
CTTCATCAATATTTACATTTACTTTGTTAATATAACTATAAAACAAATTGAATAGATATGGGATTAAGATACAAAAAGACAAATAATGTGTCCTCAAGTTACATAGCCACGTAGTAAGAAAAGCAGCACTAAAACCTGGTAATACTGACTTACAGTCCTGTTGCTTCTCAGGAATTATTTTTTGTCGTCTTAATCACTCAGTTCTTTCTCTGAAAGCGCTGTTTTCTCTATATTCTGTTTTTGTCTTCAAAATGCAACATACTAAAATAAACCAAGTCAAAGGCTTCCTATTTGGAGCCCACACATCATAATATCCCATGTCCCATTTGCCCATTTCCCTCTGAAAAGCATCCTTGTATTACTGATACATGGTCCTACTGTAGATGTGACAGTGATATTTGACCCAACTTAGCAGTCCACAGATACTAACTGCAGCCAGTCTGGGTTACTGGCAGAGTTGGTGTTCAGTAAATCACAGGTATTATTGTTATCTGTGTCTTGCATTTTTAGTATGTTCCGGTAATAATTATTTCATTAATGGTTCCTATTCAATGCATGCCTGTGGATTTCTAGCAATGTGATTTTGAGGTAGATATTACACTGATAGCCTGGTCTTTTCACCTTCCTCCTCAAAGTCTTAGAATTCTAAATCCATAAAATAGCAATAACATGCTTCCCCCCTGGGGTGGTTTTGAAGATTAAATATGATAATTCATATAATGTGTTTAGCATAATCTGTGACATCTAGACAGCCCCAAGAAATTGTGGCTTTAGTGTCCTATTTTAATCATGCCTATTTATCTCTTACTAAATACGTTTTAAATAGTAATAAGTTTTTAAAGAAAGGTTTGCTGTCTGATCAGTTGTTCTTCATGCTAGTGGATAACAACCCCATTGTCCCCAAAAGATAGGACTGCTTATTGAAAGTTGAAAAATATCATTGAATACAAAAATTTGTTGGGTTTTTGACTCTGTGTGAAATCACATCAAAATGGGTTACACCAAACATGGGACTATGTGCCACTATTTATGCCACTAAAAATCCCTCATAAATAAATCATTCCATTTGAATTTTTTTACACACTAGCACCAAATTAATCTTTCTAAACCATAGTTTTAGCACTGATTTCTCTGCTCATGAACTTGAAAGGACTCTCCATTTCCTGCCAAATGTATTCCAAATTTATCTACTGAGCATTAACCCTTTCACCCATCTTCCTAATGTTTTTACATCACTTCCTATGAAGGGTTCAATAGCCTCACGAAGTACCTGCTTTCCTGTAGATGTACCAGGATCTCCATCTGCCTGCCTTTCTCCACATGCTCTGGACATATTTCAAGCCCTTTTTTAGCCATGCCTCTCCATTTCTATCTAGTATCTGTCAGGGTCTAGCATGGCTCTTGGAAGCCTTCCCAGCAACTGGATATCATTGTCTTTGCCCGATGCACTTGCCTCTTAGTGCTCTTGAAGTACTTATTAGTTCCTGCCTTACAGAACAATCCACTAAAATGAGTAATTCTTTTATTGGACTAAAATTTCAGTTTTAAATCCATGTCTTTTCAGCATCCGATCATACCCAATGCTGGTAGAGCACTATGAACACTGTAGGTGTTCAGTACATTTTTGTGTTCTATCAATTTATATTTGCATATCATAAATTACAGGCCTAGGGGTACCTTCAAATTTTCTTTTAACATCATGATCTTTTTTTTCAAGATTTTATTTTTTTTTAGTTTATTTATTTTTGAGAAAAAGAGAGCACAAGTGGGAGAGGGGTAGAGAGAGAGAGAAGGAAACAGAATCTGAAGCAGGCTCCAGGCTCTGAGCACAATAGGGGGCTCGAAACCATGGACTGTGAGATCATGACCTGAGCCAGAGTCAGACGCTTAACTGACTGAGTCACCCAGATGCCCTGTTAACATTACGATCTTTTTAAAATAAAGTATTATCTTATACCTGTCAGAATGACTAGAATCAAAAAGACAAGAAATAGGAAATGTGGTGAAGAAATAACAAATGCAGAGAAAAAGGAATTCTCGTGTACTGATGGGAGAAACGTAAATTGGTAGAGCCCCTGTGGAAAAACAGTATGGAGGTCCTCAAAACATTAAAAATAAAAAAAGTTATGTGATCCAATAATTCCACTATTGGGTATTTACCCAAAGAAAATGAAAACACTAATTTTAAAAGATATATGCACCCCTTTGTTTACTGCATCATTACTTGTAGTAGCCAAGATACAGAAGCAGTGCAAGTGCCCACTGACAGATGAATGGATAAAGATGTGGTGCGTATGTATGTACCCACACGTGTGTGCACGCACGTGCGCACACACACACAATGAAATATTACACAGTCATAAAAAAACTAGATATTCCCATTTGTGACATGATGTACCCAAACAGTATTATGCTAAATGAAATAAGTCAGACATAAGCCAATACCATATGATTACACTTATATGTAAAATCTAAAAAGGCAAACAAATGAACAAATAAACAAGCAGAATCAGACCTATAAATACAGGGAAAAATTTGATGATTGTCAGAAAGGATGTTGGTGAGGGATGAGCAAAATAGGTCAAGGGGAGTGGGAGAGAGACAGGCTTCCAGTTATGGAATGAGTAAGTCATGGAAATAAAAAGCACAGCATATGAAATATAGCCAATGGTATTGTAATAGCTTTGTATGGGGACAGATGGTAGCTACACTTGTGGTGAACATAACATACAGTTATTGAATCACTATGCTGTACACCTGAAAAAATATGAACATTGTGTGTCAACACAATGTATACTCAAATTTTTAAAAATTCTAAAAATAAAATATATTCAACTATATTTTTAATTTTTTTTTAATTTTAAGAGAGAAAGAGTACAAGTCGGGATGGGCAGAGAGAGGGAGACAAAGATTCTGAAGGAGGCTTCTGGCTCTGAGCTTTCAGCACAGAGCCCAATGTGGGGCTCGAACCCATGAACTGTGAGATCATGACCTGAGCCGAAGTCAGAAGCTTAACTGACTGAACCACCCAGGTATCCCTCAACTACATTTTTAAATATAAACTTCAGCGCTGGATGCACATAAGCAATGAAAAGTATAAATCTTAAACCAAAATTCAGTTAGGACTTGATTTACATCTACTGATCCATTTTAAAAAAATATATGCAAAATCGTACCCAAACTTTAACACAAGCAAACTTTGTCATAGGTATTTTAAAGGAAAGTTTGGAAACATGGTTTAAATTTGAAAATTCAGCTTTTGAGTAATCTAAGTCTAGAACCATGAGTACCTACTATGTATTTAAAATACTATTTGGCTCAGGGGAACCTGGGTGGCTCAGTTGGTTAAGAGTACAATTTTTGGTTTCAGCTCAGGTCATGATCCCACAGTTCAGTGGGTTGAAGCCCTGCATCAGGCTCCACGCAGGTAGCACAGAGCCTGCTTGGGATTCTCTCAATCCCTCCCTCTCTGCCTCTTCCTCACGCATGCTATCACTCTCTCAAAATAAATAAATAAAACTTTAAAAATATTTTTAAATACTATTTGGCTCAAACTTCTCATAAAGATTTGTTAAATTAATTAAAAGTCTTTGGAAACACCAAGAATATCCTTAGAAAATTCCTTATAATATATTCAGATTATTTTCTATTGTAAATTTTAGTCTCCTCATTTGTTTTCCAGTCTTTTTTAAATTCCATGATAAATACTATTTTATTTTTATTTATTTTTATAATACAAATGCTTGTATGAAGAAAAAAGGTTTAAATACACAACATTACACCATAAGGACCTAGAAAAAGAAGAAACTCAGCTGAAACTTAGTAGAAGGAAATAAGAAAGATAAATTAGAAAAAGGAAATAAGAAAAATTAGAAATAAAGACCAGAATAAACAATAACATAACATTATGTAAAATGTAAACATTACAAATGTTATATAAGTATGAAAGTAATGACCAGTTTTTCAAAAAAAAATAAACAAAATTGACAACGCTTTAACTACATTAAGAAAAAAAGAGAAGACTCAAAAGCCAACATGAGAAACGGAAGAGAAAACAATGCAACATAAAACCACAGAATTTTAAATCTGCTTTTTTCAACATTTGAGCACCATCTAGATGTTCTGTAGAGTGCAATCACTCAACCTGTAAATATTGCAATATTTACCCTCAAAACTAACACAAAAAGCTAATATTAGCATTTCCATGATCATAAATTTTGCCACTCCACAATGTGTCACCCTTGTACTGAACAGAATGGAACCCTAAGAAAGAGCTCTGAAAGCATAATGGAAAGATGTAAAATAAGACTCTCAGTTAGAATTAAGTATTTTCAGGTCCATGGAAATTAAATAGGACATAACTTGGTTAGTAAAAGAACTTTGTGCCACATTGTATTTTTTAACTATTCTCTTTCTCACCTTTTTCTACTCCCCCTTTCGATCCCCTCATATACTTATTATTATAGTTACTCATCTGTTTTCTTTTCTCTAACCATTATATTCCCTTAAAGTTTGACTTATCACCTTAGCCCATATTATCATTCTAAGTATTTATCAAAGAATTATCCCAAACTAAGAGGAACCAAACCATGATAAAATCGTGTTATCTCTTCCCCAGAGGAATCTTGGTGCCAACTGTCAAGATTGTTTGAAAGTGTGCTACAGGTGTAATCTCTGAACCCTCCTCAGCCACACTCCTGAGCATGTGTTATCTGGAGACGGTGTTCTGGACTCTGTAAATTGAAATGGAACCAAGCATGACCCCTGGGTGTCAGGCAGGGTGGTATTGTCAGCCACTGATGGTTTCCTGTTGCCTGACTCTTCTCACCAAAAGTGGGGCATCTGTCCCTTTCACTGGGTTCTCATCATGGCAGTTTGTATTCTACTTACTCTTACTTTCAAGTAGAGATCTATTTTCTATTAATGGCTGTGCAACCTTATTCCTACCTTTTAAACAAATCCCCAGTACAAAACTCTTCCAGGGTAGGAGAGAGTCATTTGATTGGGATGAGAAAAACGACTTACTTTAAGAAAACAAAAAGCTGTTTTCTTCACTTGCTTTCTCTATCAAGAATGGGAAATTATGATGTAAAAAAAAACAGCAAAAGCTTGTTTTTAGTGCATTTCATGCTATTTCTGAGTTTGTGAGCTCTCAGCAGCCTTCCGTGGTGTCAACCCATTATATACCTTTAAAAAAAAAACTGCCTCCATTAAACTTTAAGCTGTCAAGGATTACAACGAAAAGATGCAATTTTTTTCACTGCAGGAAAGGTCTGATTTAGTAACAAGCTATAAGCTAATAGAGCAGCAGAATCCACATATAATGTTACATTGAGAGGGGAAAAAAACATGCTGCTTTTTTGTGTGCTTCAACCTTTTTTTTTAATTAAAAAAAAAAAGTACAGTCCACTTAGTTTTCAAATACAATAGAGACTAGCAAGGGTGTTCCTTTTACATCTGTGGCTACAAATCTTGGTGTGCAAGTGCATACAGACATGTGGTGGCCTATGCAGCTTCTATAATGGAAGGGCACCACTGAGGCAAATAAAATGTTAGTCCACATTGCTGTCTAGCCTACATGTTTAACATTGATTTAATTAGTCATTTAATTCCAAACACCCTTGTTATCTACTTGTTTGAAAAGGCTATTTACTTTCACCACAATGCATATATTAAAACAAGTGACTGAATAGAAAGCGAGGCTCGTGGCCTGGTGCTTTCTCAGTGCAGAAACCCTACCTTCCTCCCCCATGTTAGCTACAGCATCACAATGTCAAACATTCCGCACACATTCCCTAAGGAATCTGCAAGGCTAATTAGGGTGAGCTTCACCATAAAGAATACAGTTGTTAAAACAGCTTCTGTACACACTAGAGTAATGAGCATTCTTTACACACGCTGTGATTTGTTACTGCAATTTGCAGTCATATATCTCTTAGGAAATAACTCATGTGTTGTTATTTATTGCATGTATGATTATTAATGATATATTAACAACTGTTGAAAGCAACTTATTTCACCTCAATAACTCATGTACTTAGCTCAATGTTTAAAGGGCCAGGGAGGCATCAGTTTTTTCCAGAAAACTATGCCTTTTGTGTTTGTGTTTTGTTTTTCTCTAGGATAGTGAAGAACATGTCCAAAGTCTGATAAATTAAAAAAAAAAAAGTGTTATTTAACTCTCCTTAGGAAATCTTTTATCATGGTTATGGGAGAGTATATTTTTAAGGCTGGACTGTTTAAAGTCTTTTGAATCTTTCAATAAATCAGATCACCCCTATAATCAAATGTCTGATATCAAAAATACAACTGAAATATCATGTGCCAATTATCAGTGACTTGAATAAAGACAACATCATGTACAGAGCTATACTGTTTTTATTAATTCTACTAGAAACAATATTTTGCTTCTTCAAACTCAATCCAAATATAGAGTTACTGAAACACTTCAAAATGCTGTGTTGGTAGTTTATCTTGTATAAAATATACAAGAGAGGTTAAGCTACTGACTTAAATATTATGTGTGAGACATCGCACCATTCGGCATTGATGAAAACTGAACTCCTTACTGCTTCACCTTCAGCACTGACAGATTTTTACCAATTAACTACTACCCAAATGTCTTCTGATAATTGGAACATAGAAGCAAAAGAGCTTTTGTTTCAGAAATTAGAAATCTAGCATGAGACCCAAACTTTCATGACTAAATGAGCCACTGTGTGGAATGATTTCAGGGTCTCAAACCTTTGTTTGGCTTACCTGAAATCATGAATGCTGTGTGCTTGCATCCCTGCAGGCTTCTCTTCCAAAGATATAAACTGCATTACTAGTGTGGCACATTTCCAGACACACAAAAGATTCTGCCTTTTGAAATATTCAGAGATCAGAAGAAAGTAGTGCACTATACTCGAGTTCATTACCAAACACTCAGATAAGGTCATAGATCTACATATTAGAGACAAATAAACAAATTAAATTTGATGATCAGAAAGGATGATTGTTGACACAAAGTGATGCCACGTGGTAAGACAGCACCTTAGGTTGCTCATTATTGAAGTTTATAAAATCATTTCTCCCAAGTATCCATTTCATGAAGGTTTTTGTGCTCTTGGGCAATAGAGTTTTGCAAAGAACACTGTCAGAACTGTGAAAAAGATATTAAATACTGCCTTCTTTGAACTATTATCCGTTGCCTGGTTTTGTGTGTGTGTCCATGTAGGTGTTTTCAAATGGGTCGCATTAAAAAGCCAATTGAAGGCGTTCAGTTCTCCAAGGAAGAGTACAATGCTAGAGGTCTGAGGCAGCAAACAGTTTAACAATAAACAAGCAAGGAAACAAGCAGATCAACAAGAAATGGGGGTGGGTATCCAGAACAATCTTGTTAGAAAGACTTGGGGACAGGACTTGAAGGAACGCAACACATCTGCATATCTAAGGAGAATGATAACAACATCAGAGGAAACAAGTGAATATCAGGATTGAAAAGGCTGCAGAAGTTTGCAAGCAGATGTCAAAAAGCATACAAGAAAATGTCAAGAAAAGTATAACAAGCAGCTAAAACTGGTTGCAGAGATTAGGGTGCTAAATATATGCATGATGAGAACACTACTCTATGGCTTACAGACCCAAGAGCTGCTTCACAAGCAAGAAGGGGATAAAAGAGCTTCATAAATAATTTCTGCAAATAAAATTGGGGCCGGAATGTAAACAAATGTAGAAAGAAAATAAAGCTCTGCCTGGAACTTGCCTCCAGATTCCCTGTGCCAGGCCACTTCACCAGATGATGAGAGAATGACCTTTTATTAAAGGGAAATTGTAAAATGCGCTAAGTCTAAAAGGGAAATATAGAGAGATGTCCAAGGTAATTATTATAATCTCTAACTTTCAGAAGCCTGCTTTATGAAATGGTACAAATAGGAATCTGAATTGCCGAATTGCAGATGTCTTCATTGCAAAACCTTAGAGTGGAATTATGTTTCCAAAACCCAACTGAAGGGATTCTTGTTTCATGTAATTTGGGGTATAACTCTTCCGATTCCAAAATGATGTTTGCTCTCATTAGGTATGAATAATTTACAGACGACAAGGTACCTGATTCACTAGGCAAAATCAATAAGGTTTGTAAGCAAAATGCCATTGGAACATTATCTTAATTTTTAGCTTAAACCTTTATCTTTACTGGGAACCAAATGACAGCACAAAACCCTCCCCTCTTTAGAACATGACTAAAAGAGTTCATCATTCCCCAGTAGTAAGTACTGCTATACCAAGCTTTATGCCTAAGCTCGGTGAGACTAGTGAGATATTACTTATGGAAGGAAAATAAATAAATAAACAAACAAACAAACCTACAAGCTGATGGTGCCACACACTCTACATGTTGGTTTCTCTTTCAAGGACAAACTACATCTGAAGAGACCAGAAACCCTAACAAAATCATCTTAAACACTTTGTAACTTAGCTTCTGTGCAAGCTTCCTCTAAAGACAGTCTTGGGCACAAAAAGTGGAATGAAATAAATTTTCAATAAATATTTGTTGACGTGAATTTGCTATATATCTGAATGCTTTGGGCCTCTCCTTTCCTAGTAGTTATACTTGGTCCTGGTCTTCTCAGCTCCAGGATTAATTAGTAAATGTGGTCCTTAATCAGACATTTCTAAAAGATCCCTTTTCTCAACTGTCTTTACCAGTTTTAAAAAAGGCATAGCACCTTCTTGTCATAGAGGTATCACTTGTTTGAAAAAAAGGAAAAAAAAAAACATTACTTATAGTCACTGGGACAATGGTCATCTGGCCATCTCGTTTCCTCTGAATATGTTTTATTCATAACATTGCCTTTTGTGTATTCTTTATGCAGACCAGAACCAGATGAGAAATTTAATTTTTATAAGGCTACAGACTTTCTAGGAACTAGTAGCTACTGTGACTTAAAGAATTCAACTGAATTGGAATCAGTGAAAATACGGTAGATGATGGATAATAGATAGATGGATTAAAAGATACATACACACATAGTTACATACATAACATATGAAGTTTTAGCAGTTGAAAAGCTAATCACATGGAGCCATTATGTTATATTACAACCCACAGGACATGAGAGAAAACTAACCCAAAGTGAAATTGCTACATGCTTCCCCCCAGAGAACAGCCTGGGAAACTCCTCTTTACTACCACCCACTTATCAAGGATATACTTGATGGAAAGAGTTAAGAAAAAAAAATCAGAAGCAAATGGGGGAATAAGGAAGTTAAAAGAAACTGACTCTACACAGCTAAAATTTCACTCAGGACCATTCTTGGAAGTCTGGTTACCCTAAGGCAATAGCTCAAAAACCCACTGCTTTGAGCATGTAAGTAACCTCTAGTGGTAGTAGCCAAAGTTACAAAATCAACATCACCTCATATTTATTTTTAAACTTAATTCAATAAAAGTAACACACATACACAACATCAAAATCAACTTGGATCCATACCATAAAAATAAAAATACAATTTTCATCCCATTCCCACCCGTGATCTCGAGTCTATACTGGCTTAATCAAACCAGCTTCCTCTGGTTGAAAGAGAGGAAGGGTGAAGAACTACACATTAGTATTTCCCTCAAGATGCATTTCTTTCTAAACAAGAATGCTTTATGGTTGTAAACATCATTGATCATTATCATCTGGCATCTGATTACCTACTCTCTGCCTTCTGTTTCTATATTATCCTACCTGTACAGTGCTTCTACTTCTCAGCTTTAATAAACAGTTCCATACTAGTAATTCTTAAACATGTATCTTCAACTCTGTACTTATTTCCCAATCTCAGCTGTCTCTAACTTGGGACAGTCTGCCAACACTGTAACCCAACAAATCAATTCATAATACTTTCTATTGCTCCAAAAGACATAATATTTAAGATATTAAGTAAATCATACGGTATATTAGAAGGTGATAACTGACATAAAAAAAAATTAAGCAGGGAAAGGGAAAAGGTATTATCAGGGAGAAGGGTAACAATTATTATAGAAGAACCTCCTTAATTACTCCTTGTTTTTATTTATTTACTGATTCCCTTCCACTTAAACTCCTCACTTATTCAAATTCAACCTCTCAAATACTCAAGACTCTTTTCAGCACCTTTATCATAAAAACACCTTTAGAAACATTTTCATTGCATCAATCTTCTCAAAGTTCTCAATGCCTCCCGTGAAGTATGGAATTAAGTCCAATTTATCCTATGCATTAAAACAATCTCTCTAAACATGTTCTCTAACCCATCCTCATTATCAACTCTAGAACAGAAGTGATTGAGCATCTACTAGGCATCAGGGGTTATGTTGTATACTGGAGAACTGTAAAGATCAGGAAACATTCTACTTCAAGGAGTTCAAAATCTGGTAAAGACCAACAGCAGAAAACAAATACCCCAAAGCAACCACCCTTAATCTTTAATTCTAAACTTTGTTCATAGTTTTTTCCTTCTCTGAAACACCATTCTGAGCTTCAGCCTATTCCAATCTTACCCATCTTTCACAGCTCATTTGCAAACACTCCCATCCTCCTTCTTACAAGGACACATTAACTATTAGGTTATATTTAAAACTCCTATAGAATTAGTCATAGATAAAGTTAATTTGTACACTTATGCCAATGTTAAAATTTGCCTACAAAAAAACTGCTTCTCCACCTTCTATACTAATAGATACTAATTTTATTCCAAAAGGAAAAATGTACACCTAATAAAAAATTATATTTCCTAACCTGCCATGCAGACGGTGGCGACCCATAAGACGTAAGAATAAGGACTGTGGTGAGGCTTTCAGGGACATTCTTTAAAGAAGCTTGACTCAAGTGGACATTTTTCTATTTTGCCCTGTCCCCACATTCTCATTCTCCTTGCCTTGAATACCGACATGAAGGCTAGAAATCCCTAAGTCATGGAATGACTTTTGAGATTGGCAACAATGTGCTAACCGCTGAGGAGAAAGAGTGGAGATCCTAGATCTGATCATTGTGCGGCTGCCACAGCAACTCCCGACAAATACCAAACCAAAAGTAAAATACTCATTAGCCTAACCCACTGTGGTTTCATTGGAGTGGGGAAGATACAAATTTGAATTCCTTTACCCAAACACAATTTCTGCGTTTAGCTTTGAATTCAGTAATTCACAAAACATTTATCACATATTTATAGATTTATTATATAAATGTACCAGACATTTTGCAATGTACTGATGACACAAAGACAAATGAGAAATGGTCTTTGCCTTCCAAGAGCTCCCAAATGCAATAAGAAAGATAAACAAGAAAAAACAATTAGTACAATGCAATGGATTAAAGCACTATGGTAGAGTCAACTCTCCAGGGGTTATGAGAGCATTTGGGAAGAACATCAAAGGAAACTCCCCTGAGGAAGTGACACCTGAGTCAAGTCTTAAAGGCATGAGTTACCTAGACAGGAGTAAAAGGGGGGACAGCGATATGAGGCTGAATAGGAGTGCAGAGGTAACATTATAAAATGCTTTCTATGCCATGCTCAGGTATTCAGGGTTTTATCTGCAGGTGATTAGAAAATATTGAAGGATTTTCAAAAGGGAAGACACAATCAGACATATTTTGGACTCAACCAGCTAGGAATTATTTGGAGAGAAATTTGAAAAGAAGTTCAACTGAAATGTCACAGCAGGAAAGAATATCCAATGGAAAAAAGACAGTCTCTTCAGCAAATAGTGTTGGGAAAACTGGACAGCGACATGCAGAAAAATGAACCTGGACCACTTTCTTACACCATACACAAAAATAAACTCAAAATGGATGAAAGGCCTAAATATAAGACAGGAAACCATAAAAATCCTAGAGGAGAACACAGGCAACAACCTTTTTGGCCTCAGAAACAGCAACTTCTTACTAGACATGTCTCCAGAGACAAAGGAAACAAAAGCAAAAATGAACTATTGGGACCTGAACAAGATTAAAAGCTTCTGCACAGTGAAGGAAACAATCAGCAAAACTAAAAGGCAATCAATGAAATGGGAGATTATATTTGTAAGTGGCAAATCCAAAGAAGGGTTAGTACCAAAAATCTATAAAGAACTTATCAAACTCAATACCCAAAAACAATTCAGTGAAGAAATAAGCAGAAGACATAAAGAGACACTTTTCCAATGAAGACAGCCAAATGGTTAACAGACACATGAAAAGATGCTTAACATTAGTCATCATCAGGGAAATACAAATCAAAACCACAATGAGATACCACCTCACACCTGTCAGAATGGCTACAAGGAACAACTTAGACAACAACTGATTTTGTTAAAGATGTGGAGAAAGGGGAACACTTCAGCATTGTTGGTAGGAATGCAAACTGGTGCAGTCACCCTGGAAAACAGTATGGATGTTCCTCAAAAAACTAAAAATAGAGCTACCCTATGACCCAGCAATTGCACTACTAGGTATTTATCCAAAGGATACAAAAATGCTGATTTGAAGGGGAATATGTATCACAATATTTATAGGAGTGCTACTGACAATAGTCAAATTATGGAAAGAGCCCAAATGTCCACTGACTGATGAATCAAGAAGATGGGGTGTGTGTGTGTGTGTGTATATATGTGTGTGTGTGTATATATATATATACATATATATATACACCTTAAGTATACATGTGTGTATATGTATATGTGTGTATATATGTATAAGTGTGTATATATACACATAAATATATGTGTATATATGTGTATATATACGTGTATATACACACATATATATGTGTATATATGTGTATATATACACATATATATGTGTGTATATATGTATATATGAGTATGTGTATATATATGTATATATATATGTATATATACACACATATATACATATATATATATACATATATATACACACATACACACACATAATATTACTCGGTGATCAAAAAGTATGAAAGCTTGTCATTTGCAACAATGTGGATGAAACTAGAGTGCATTATACTAAGTGAAAAAAGTCAGCCAGAGAAAGACAAATATAATTTCATTCATATGTAGAATTTAAGAAACAAAACTGATGAACATAGGGAAGGGAAGGAAAAAGAAGATAAAAATCGGGGGAGGTAAACCATAAGAGACTCATAAATACAGAGAACAAACTGAGGGTTGCTGAAGGGGTGTTGTGAAGGGGGGGATGGACTAAATAGGTGATGGGCGTTAAGGGGGGGACACTTGTTGGGATGAGCACGGGTGTTATATGTAAGTAACGAATTACTAAATTCTATTCTTGAAACCATTATTACACTATATGCTAACTAACTTGGATTTAAATTTAAAAAAATAGATTGGTGGATTGATCAACTGAAAGGATAAAAAAGAAATGTCACTGGAGAGTTTTTTGACAGTACTGCAGGGGGAATCATTATGGAAGAATGAAGGGGTAGTAGGTAGAGTCAGGTATGATTCAGGGTTACAGTTTCTGAGAGAATAAAATATCACCAAATAAGAATAAGAAGACAAGAAGAGGAGCAGGTTTATTGAAGGTGGTAAGAAAACTCTTGAAATGGCATAAGATAACCAAGTGGATATTTATTTTAGGTAGTTATATATAAATGTCTGAGTTCGGATTAGAGGTTTAGGCTGAATTTCAGAATCATCAATGTCTATGTGGATAAAGCCATGGTTACAGGTGAAATCACCCAGAGGAGGAAGAGTTACAGGACTAAACTTCTGGGAAGCATCACCATGTAACAGGCCAGCTAAAGACAAAAAGGCCATGGAAGGGACTGAGAATGTCCAGAGAAGTGAAGTTAAAATCAGAAGAATAGCAAATCCAACACCAGCAAAGGAAAGTTTCAAAATGTGGGGAGAGGTCAAATGTGACAGATCAGTTCAATGTTGTAATGCTCAAAGTTTTTAAAAAGTACTTTAGAAAGTACATAATTATTTGGCTACAAATGCAGATAGAGCTGTTTGAATGAACATGTGGGGAAGGACCCAAATTAAAGTAGGTTAAATAACAAATGAGAGATCAAACTACAATAAATTATTCTGTATATCATATCCTTTGCCCTCAAACTATAAGTTTCTAGAAGGCACTTTTTACATTTCTTTTCTACCCTATTTATGTCCCATTATATATGTGTGTGTGTGTGTGTGTGTGTGTGTGTGTGTATGCATATATACTTATACATTGTGCACAGATATGCATCTATTGTGTGTATATATTTATATGTAAATGTATGAGCATATGTGTAGTTGTATGTTCAGCCTGTATACGGAATAGTGGCTGCAGAAGTACTAAAGACTAAGGTTGACTTAATGAGTATACAAATGAAGTTCCTGGGCCTCCAAGTCCACTTGGGCAGTAGTGACACTTCATCCCCTTCTTGCTGTATCTCCTAAGCAATACCCAATCTGTTTTTGTCATAGTCTTATATGTACACCAAGTATGTAGCCTGAATTTTCTATTTGCTACAATGTGTTTTACTCTTCCATACCTACATTTTCTTTCCTCCTCTGCTCAGATCATGAGCAGCCTGCCTTCAACAGCTGGCATTTATAGAGCTCTAAGTTTCCATAACTTCTCCAGGAGCTCTGCATGCATAAGCATGCCAAATCAAGCCCTTAAGCCATTCTGCAAATAATTTCTACAGTAAATTTCACTTGTAATGACCTGAAGTTGAGTTTGTATCCTGTAGGAAAAGCTCTATCTTCTCACAGAACTCACAAGCTCTCTCCGTGAAATGCTAAACTCAAATTTACTAGTATAATTAGTATACATATGGAATTTATGGCACAAAAGTGTAACTGATTAAAACAAACTGAATCACTTTAAAGCAGCACTAAAGCACAAACATACTTTTGTTTTGAAAACCTCTTCTTCTTACCGTGTCTTTGGGTTTAGAGCTCCCTCTAACCACAATATGGTATGTTTGGGGCTTCTATTATCTGTTTTGGCATTTCACACATGGAACACCTGCATGAGATAGGTTCCTTGACTGTACAAACAGCTTGCAGGATAAGAATTTATTATTGAATGAGTCTTATTCATGCTGTTTAAATGAAAGGAGGAGCTCCACTAATGGTTTCTTCAGTTTAGTAACTGGAATATTTTATAGTTTCATCTAACTTTTATTTTCCCCCATCTGCTTAAGTGGCTTTATTCCTCTCGAGTTGAAAATTTCAAGGCTCTTTACTAATAGTATGTTAAAATGTATTGGTGCACTTTTTTTTTTTCCTGCCACCTTTGTTTCTAGCAGTCTGCCTTTGTTCTTCTCAGAGGCCTTTTATAAACCTTTCCTTTTACCTTTTTCTCCCCACAATTATTCTCTAGTCAAAATAGAACAGTTTCAGAGACTCAACGCAGTCACAAAGGAGGAAGAGTTGGAAGAATGAGGATTAAAGGGGAGGCTGGAGAAGCAATCACTTTGCAAGGAAATGTAGTCTCTACAGCCTCCCTCACTGGAGTTTCGTAAAATGTGGAGTCAGTAACACTCCAAAGTTTCATCCCTCTGAATTCCTCCCCACTGGTCTGCCCAAGGACCACCAAGTGTTCATGCTCCTTCCTCAACGTTCTATGTTCTTCACTCTGTGAATCACAAACTCCATGGTATCTTGCTTTCTTAGAGAAGGAAACTAAAAGCATCCATCCCGGCTGTTTGTGTTTCCTCATATGAATCCAAGCAATGATGAGGTAGGAGAGCATTTTTTCTTCCCCTTAGAGCAGCTCCAATTCCTCTCACTAGAGTGAAAAGGAGTTGGCACTTGAAATCCATGGCATGCTGGTTAAACCTCACATCTTGAATTTTTCTTCCATCACTTTCAATCCATAATGAGGGGTTATAGTGTTGGGAGGTTGGAGGTGGGGAAGATGGGAAGGTAGAAGACTTGATTGGTAACATGTGCCATCATCCACAGTGTAAATATTGCCACCATGGTCTACTTCAGTCTAGCAGCACTTTACCAACTGGCGCCCACATTGTTTGTAAATTTAACAATTGTCTTTCATTAGTTAACAGCTAACTCCTGCATACTACTGCAAAAAGATCTCATACAAAAAAAAAAAAAAACTTTGAGGACTATTACACCCCTTCCACATTCTACCCTACTAATGACACACATTAGTGAAAGATCTACCCTTAAATCTTTCTCAGGGCCAGCTCTCGGCAAACTTGTGAAATTGGTGGGACTTACCCTCACAGCCTTTTGTTTTGACTTTCCGTGTCCCTGACTTTTCATCACTTTACTGTCCCCAATGCCTAGCTGGTGTCCTGTGATTTAGCAATCTTACAATACCCTCTCACTGCTATTAAAATGACTTGCCTTGCTTAGCATTCTGTCACCGATCTAACTTAAGTGAGCCAATAAACTCACAAATGAGTTAATGGGCACTAAGTGTTAATGGAAATAACAGCTTGATTCTATATTCTTTCCTGTGTTATCTGCAATATTAAGAGTGATGGTCTCAAAAGAATGCCCTAGCTCTGCAGCACTATCAGGCACTAGGAAAGCTGTTAATTTCATCATGTCACTTTTTAGATGTTACCTGGACATTCAGTCTAAGTTTCTCCAAAACTGGCACAGAAAACTTTCACGTGAAGCAGTGTATTTTGCTCAGCCTTTCTATCTGACTTCTCAGAGGTCTTTCATTCATGATCCCTCTGAAACCTTGATCAGAACCAACTCTTGTCTCTTTATTCCTCAACCTTTTCATTCCCCTCCATACCTGTGCTTCTTCAAAATACATGGAGTCCTGACCTTTGAGATTGTGCTAAAAATTTAACTCCTTCAAAGAGTTTTTCCCAACTCCTGTTCCACTATACCTCACCTTCACTCTGATGTCACTGGGCTCATATATGCCATTTGCCTTACCAGCTGAATGACCTGGAGCAAGTTACTGCAACATTCTGTGCCTTAGTTTCCTCATCTTTAAAATGAGAATGACAGCAGTATGTATTCAGAGTTACTATGGGAATTATGTGAGTTAATATGTGAAGTGTGTGTAAATAAGTAACTGCATATACCATAACCTTGCAGGAAACATTAGCTTTTCGTAGTGGTAATGGTAATATTAAGTGATATTTTATCCTTCATCAAATGTTGGGCTCTTTACAACCAAACAGATGATCTCTCAATCGTTTTTGTATCCTAAGCCTCTCTCTCTTCATACCTGGCATTTAATAGAGGTCCGGTGCAAATTTATTGACTAACACAGGGTACCTGGTAACTTTTGTCTATTCATGTTAAAGGCGTATGTTAGGCATTCCAAATTAAATTGCAAATTGTACTAGGAAAGTGATATGCCCTTTCCTTTTTTATATTCCTCAAAGAACTTAATGCAGTAAAGAGAGGTACTCAGAAATAACATTAATGAATAAATCGAGTATGAAATGGCATTAACCCTGAATAACCTAAATTCATTGTGTTCTCTTATGACATTTTTTTTTCTTCTTCTGTAGTATCAGTTGTAGCATTATGGATAGGAGCTGCCAGGGCAGAAACTACATTTGGTTTCTGAACTGAAAAGTACTGAAAAGATTTTCAGCACTCAGTGAACAGTAATGACAACGATAACAAAGATAATAAGTGCAGTAAGCCCGTTAAGCAAGAATTACTTACAAAGTCTAGCCATTCTACTGTAGCTGAGGAAATGAAGCATGACTATTATTTGGAGATGAAAAGTCACTTTTCTTTCAAACCAAGGATACACCAGTGACTATAAACAAATAAAGATGACTCAAATAAATTAAGTAGAAAATGTGAAGCTGCAAGTACTCCATATCAAGCTCATGTTTCAAATACTGTGAACCATGTAGCCCCCCTAGATGAGCTATAATGAAGGCAATACTTAATAATACGAAAGCCAAATCAGAGGTTTGATTCTCTGAGTCAAGAGTAATATTTATATTGAATTCAAAGGATTTCAAATTCCTATCAATCCATGCTATATGCCTGAAGATAACTGGTGCCATCAAAATAGAGACAGAAAGGAAAACAGCCTGGATGGCTCAGCCGATGAAGCACCCAACCTCAGCTCAGGTCATGATCTCATGGTTCATGAGTTCGAGCCCCACATCAGGCTCTGGGCTGACAGCTCAGAGCCTGGAACTTGCTTCGGATTCTGTGCGTCCCTTGCTCTCTGTCCCTCTCCCACTTGTGCGCGTGCTCTCTCTCTCTCCCAATAATAAATAAACATTTAAAAAAATGGAAAACCAAGTTACTGAAAATACAGAAGACAAAGAGAGGAGAAATGAGTCAAATAACCAAATAAGAAACCTTGAAAAACTGAACTCAGTATCCCTTCCATGGTAAAAACAAAAAAACAAAAAACCAGTAGAGGTGGGAACAACTTGGCATCAGTGTCACATGACTCCTATCAATACATTTATTCCTTCTGCAACCATTTACTGTGTTATTACTCTACTGAATCCTGGGGTAGAAGCTCATAAGTCACAAGCACCTTGATTTGAGATACATATGTTCAGGCATTTAATACTCATGAATGGACTGAGATTAATGGATCAAGAGTCTATGCCCAATTTAGCTTTTATGTGGGTCAGAGTGTTACAATTAACAAGAAAGCTACTGAGTGGCTACTAGAGGCCACACGCTGTTCTAAAGACACCCCCCGCAACACTAAAAGAAGTAGCTGTTAATATAATCTCCTTCTTGTATATAAGGAAACAGAGGCCCAGAAAAGTGAGGTAAATTGTACCATGTCACTAGTAAGTGACTAGTGCTAGTAAGTGCCAGAGCTGGTGTTTGAACCCAAGCAGCCCTCACCATTAAGTATGCTATACCTCAATAATAGCATTAGTGAAATATGATTGAGTGCTTATTATGTACCAAGTGCTCTAAACACATTATATCGTTGATACTCTCAAGTCTTTGAGGTAGATACAGGTGAGCAACTCGGAGAGGAAAGGCCACTTTCTTAACAGCATGTACTTAATTAGTGGTGAAGTTAAGATTTAAACCAGGAAGCCTATCTGGTTCAAAAGCCCATGCCTATAACCACCACACCACACTGCCTGCATCTGACCTCATTTCCATGCTTATATGAACGAGGCACATTACTGCACAAGTACTCTGCATTATGCATCACTGAGAGCCATGCAGATATTTTGTTCAACACAAAACAGAAAAAATGGACTCCCTCCGTCAAGTTTTTTCCATAAGATAGAGGTTGCAGCAGAGTTTACAATAAAATGTCCAAAATGAAGCAGTATATGTCTTAGCTCATCAAGGCTCCATCCATTTTATTCATACTTCATGACTAATAGGCCTAACAGAGTGTTTCCCCCTATTTAGTAGGAAACAATAATCAGAAGGAGACCAGCATGAGATGAGGTATCAGAAGATTACACTTGTAATGGAAGACAGTAGACAGCCTTGAACAAATCTTTCTTCATCATGATTTAAAGAAAGCAAACTGTGTTTTTTGTGTTGTTGTTTTTTTTTAAGAGTGCCTATATGCAGTCAAAAAGGATAGCAAAAGACACCAAAAAAAAAAAAAATTAAAAGTGAGTCAACAATACTAAAAATAGAAATGGAAGATGAATGTCAATGACTTTGTAAATAAAGGCACATTAAAAGAAACAAAAAGTAGCAGAGAAAATATGGAAAACACAACAGGGACAGGGAAGACCAACTTGAATAAACAGAATATAGTTAAATGGGGGAAAATAAATGTTTAGACATAATAAGAGATAAGGGAGATAAATTTGAAATATGTAAGTGTACATATGGGCATATACATATATTTTCATAGTTCTGAAGAAAACAACATGAAGTTTCTTAATAAGGTCATTGAAACAACAAAATAATAAAGATCAGAATTTGCATATTAAAATTATAAATTCTATCTTTAAAAAAATGAAATGCATCAACCAATACCTCAGCATATTCTATAGCAGTTACTTAACAGACTTTAAGTATAAAGAACTAATCCTAGACAAACAAAACAAATAACTATGTAGAGTAAAAAGAGAAAGTAAATAACCATTTAGAGTAAAAAAGGCAGGAGATTGCTAAGGGAAAGAAAAGGTTGCCTTCGTTTTTTTATCCCCCAAAAAACTGTTTTGTTTTGTTTTGTTTTTTAATAATTAAGGCAACAGATAAATGCTCCATGGAGCCTAAGCTAATCCAATCCCCATGAGCACACTTAACAACTACTTAATCACAACATCCAACCTGACAGAGGTGAGTCAAAGTAAAGACCAGGAATGGAAGCTTGAGATAAAATACAATGGTGAGCACTGATATAATTTATATAAAAGAATTAAGGATAAAAAATGTGGCTATTATTATTATTATTATTATTATTATTATTATGGGTCGTTATGTAATGTTACAACCAACCAAACCAGGAGAGGGAGTGAAAAAAGAGAAGGGTGATGTAGGGAATGTACAGCCATTTCCAGGTAAGAGTTCAACAGATATTGGCTGATTCTGCGAAATAAATTTTTCAGACACAAGATAAAAATATTAACAAAATCAACTAAAACTAACATATATTCAGAGGGAGAGTAACACAAGTGTTAGTGAGCTGATTTCTTTATATTTTGATGCAGAGATTCAATGGATTTTCTGAAGTTAATCAATTAAGCCACAGTTTTTAATATAGTTAAACTTACAATAGCAGCTCAAATGTCAATATTCCAAGTAATTATAAGAAAAAAAAGAAGTACATAAAAAGAAGGCACAATAAAATACAGACTGTTCCATGAGATTGAAAACAACGAAACATAAAATATAAATAAGGTTTTAGCACTAACATCAATCATATTTCTCACAACAGTGAAGGTAAATAAAATAACCTATTAAGAATAAAAAATTATCTAATTTGATCCATAAGAAAGTCCAATCCCATTGGGAAATAAAATGAACTTTTAAAATAAAGTAGCTTTAAAGAAATACAAGAAATGGATAGGCCAAGACATATTGGGAAAATGCTAACAAAAAAAGAAAGCAAAATGTGTGATATTAATATCAGAGTTGAAATCAAGGAGGAGAAAAAATATTAAAGGAATTAAAATAAGCACTTTAATTAAGTAGAACATATATAATAACACTAGAGTATTTTTAAATTACATCTGAACTCATTTGGTCAAATAGGCCAAATAAATGTATACAGGTATAACTAGTAAAATTTATCAATCCCCTTATGTAAAATAGCATACAGATTAAGTTATACAGAAAACATAAAGCAATTTTTTGACAAGAGGTTTATTTAGAGAAACCCCCTGCCTACAATATACTACAATGACACTAACACAAAAGAAAAACATAATATACCAGCTATGTAAAGATTTAAAAGTTCTGTGTTCAGCAGCTCATGAGTTAAAAAAAAATAAAAACAAAAAATAAAAAAAAGCAAAGTGGAGAATATCTAGAATATAACAGTAACAAGTAATTATATATCAGAACTGATGAAAATTGACTAAAATTATTATCAAAAGAAAAAAATTATAGGCTTTAATAATTACCTTGCTAAACAACCAAGAATGAAATAAGTTAATTAACCATTCTACTAAGACAATTAGAAAAGTAACAATAACACGAAACTAAGAAAATCAAAAGGAAGGAATTACTAGTGGAAAAAGCAAAACTGATAAATTAGAAAATAGAAAAAGAATTAAACAGCAAATTCAATGATGTATGGTCATATAAATATGTATCATATATAACTGAATATATATTATGCACACACTAATATACAAACATATATGTATGTTTATGACTAATATGCAAAAATAACTTTAGAAAGCACATATAGTAAAAAAAAGTAAAACTGAAATTTTTAGTAACTGTATATATTATATATACATACTATATATTATATACACATATATAACCACATACAGATGTGTGCCTATCTATGCGTTTGTACCTATGTTTGCATATATATGTATGTTTATATAAAATAATCTTAGAAAAATAAGCTGAAGAATATAGCATTACATACGATATATACACTAGGCAAAAAGTGAATTTGTTAGTAGATTCTAATGCAGGAAAAATGAAACTAATTATGAGAAAATACTTAACTCATGCACTGAAGATACATTTGAAAATCTGAATAAAACGTATGCTTTATTGTGATAACAGAAGTTACAAATTTGTTTGAAAGGACAACAGAAGTCAAATGAAGGCAAATTTTCAAATTTTTCTGGGGAAAAAAATTAAGTATTTGTTTATCCCTGTTCCTGAGTAAACCAAACACTTCTTAAACAAAGGAGTTCTAGTGATGAATTATAACCAGCACTTAAGAAACAGATAATTGCAGAGCTATTTGAAATATTCTAGAAAGCATACACACATATAACTTCGAAATTCATCTTTTATAAAGCCAACTTAAAACTAATGCTTTAAATATGGAAAATGATCTTACCAGAATTAAAAAAGGAGGAAAACTATAGACCCATACTGCTTTTTTATACAAACCAAAGCAAAAAGAGGAAATTCGTAGAATATTAAAAGAATATAATACAATTAAGGAGGTTTATATTTAAGTAATGTAAATATACATCTTATATATAATCTATCAATGTATTTAAAAATATAAGAAAATAAAAGCATGTGATTATTTTGTAGAAAGCACAAATTATTTGGTAAAGACTGATATCTAACCTTGATTTTTATAATTATTAATAAATGATAATTGATATGTTGTAAAACTTTATAACCTGATATATGTCTAAAAGCAAAATCTATGATAATAATGGAATATTAAAACATCTTCATTAAATCTAGTAACAATAAAACAGTATGTTTATGACTACTATTATCTAAATATGTATTCTTGTTCTAGAAGTACCAGATGATGTACTTTAAAAAATTTCTTAAAAACCTAAAGTAATTTTTTAAATACAGATATAAATACTGTAAAGGATAAAACAGTCATTTAAGATGATATACAACTGGAAAATTTAATTAGAATTAAAAGCAACAGAAATATTTACCAACAGAGCCAAATACAAATAAATAAATATATGAACATTAATCGCTTTTTTGGAAACATATGCAGCTATAAAATAAATTAAGAACCTCATCTTTAAAATAAAGAGATTAAATATCTAGGTGTGAAGTTAATCACAAATGTGAAAGATGTCTTTAAATTTTTTTTTTAATTCTGCTAAAGGATATATATTCTTAAAAGGCTTCAAAAGTAAAAAAGGCAAAACTATTTCTTGCACAGAAAGACTCACTATTGTAAAAATGTAAGTTCAAACTAAGTTAATCTACAGATTTCACATGATCCAAATAAAATACCAACAGCCTTATTTTTGGAACTTGAGCTAAGTGATTCTAAATTTCTTATATAAAAATAAACATGGAAAATTGGCAGGAAGTTTCTGAGAAAATAAAAAGTAGTAAAAGAGAATACCTTGGTAAGATAGTGAGGTATATTTTAATACTACTGTAATTATTTGATGTTGGTGTCTGAATAGGCAGACTGATAAAATGGGTCCAAACAAAGTGAAGAAATAAACAGAAATACATGTGAGGATTTAATATATAAAGGGATGGCATTTTAAATAAGTGAAAAAATAGCTTTCTTGGTAAATGATGTTGAGACAGCCAGCCATAAATTTAAAAAGCTGGTTACTGGGGCACCTGGGTGGCTCAGTCGGTTAAGCATCTAACTTCAGCTCAGGTCATGGTCTCACGGTTGTGGGTTTGAGTCCCGTGTCAGACTCTGTGCTGACAGCTCAAAGCCTGGAGCCTGTTTTGGATTCTGTGTCTCCCTCTTTCTCTGCCCCTCCCCTGCTCACGCTCTTCCTCTTTCCCTCTCTCTCAAAAGAAAATAAACATTAAAATAAATTTTTAAAAAATCTGGTTACTGAGTTAAGAGTAGATCTCAATAAATTCCAGAGGTATCAAAGATAAATGTAAAAATAAAATTTTTAAAGTACTAAAAATTTTACATGTACAAAAACAGTTTTAATATGGAAATACTCTTTCTAAACAATAGGAACCATCCAGAAGAAGCACTAAAAAGGATTAATTTGACTACATAAAAATTTAAATATTCCATGCCCCAAACCACACAACATAAAGAATTTTTAAATAATTTGTAAAACTTATTAAATAGGATAATTTTCTTTACTTGTAATATACATATGTAATTCTTTTTACAAATCGTAACCGGGAACAGACACACATAGAAGAAAATTTTGTCACACATATCTAATTATAAACTGAACTTAGCCTTTGACTCAGTAAAGCAACTTTTGGGCATTTATACATGCATCTTTAAACAAACAACAAGGATGTTCATCACAGCATACTTAAAACCAAAGTCTGCCAAGTCTCTAGATGTCAAGCAGTAATAAATGGGTTAAGTCAATTTCAGTCCACCCATAATGAAATACTCTGCAGCTGTGATAAAGCAAGGGACACTCTAGAGCTGATAATGAAAATACCACCAAATATTATGTTTAAAAAAGTAAGAAGTATGTTATGCCTGCATGTATAAAAATCTTGTGGAAATATACCTAAGACATTTACCTGAAAATTGGGACTGGAGAGCAAAGATGGGACAAAGAGTTGCTTTTCATGTTATGACTTCTTTAGTGTTTGGAATTTTTTGCTTGTTCATATATCACTTTTTAAATTAAAAAAAATAAGGAAAAATAAAATGAAAAATCTGGGGGCTAAAGTAAGCATTCCTTAGACTCTCTATAAACTTCCTATTTGCATAATTTGACAATGGCCAATAAATTTCATAAAACTATTAAAGATTTCATAATAAAATTTGATGTCATAATTTCTCACCTTAATAGTTGTCCCCTCCTGGCAAAAATAATCCTGGGAGTCAGGGAAGGCAAAGTGATGTTCCATGATCAATATAATCTCTTTAAATATTAGTAACATAGCTACAAAAAGATTCGTACATACAAGTGAAGCTTTAAGAACTTAATAGCACGTATGTGACTTAGAGGAAAGAGTACAGGAACTGAATCCAGATCATCTGGGTTTCAAGTTGGCTGTACCACTTACTTGGGCAAGTTACTCAATCTTTAAAAGCCTCAACTGAATGACAAAATAGAGTTATAGGTAACAACTTTACAGCATAGTTGTGAGGACTAAATTATGACATATTAACGTTGAATAAAAATTCCAGGACTTTCAGTGTGATTGGATGGCTGTACAAGAGAGATTATCTTTGTGGTATTGTCTACAACAGCATCTTCAGGCCAGAAAATGGTTAGAGGTCTCAACAGATCCAAAGTAAATTCCAAGAAGCTATAAAAACAAGAGAATGGAAACCACATGTAACTTAATAGAGTCTCAATTCACTAAGCAACTCCCGACCAATGTGAAAATCTCACAGAGCCATGTGGGTTATATTCAGCTGGTGGTGTTTTAAATACCCTTTAATTTGTTGTTGTTGTTAATGACCTGAATGAGAATTTTTAGGGTCTACTAAAGGAGCATTTTATTTGTTCCTTAACACTATCTCTTTTCTTCCAATTTTCTTCTCTCTCTGTTTTCTGCCTCGGATTCCATTACATAAATAGATAGACCCATGCCATATGTGTAATTTGCTTCAATTTCACTCTTTATCCTCTTACAGAAATCTGTTTCAAATGGACTATACCAACAGATCTAGAGGTGCTAACTAGATCAAACAGTTAATTCTGAAAAATTTGAAGGCTTTCCGTAACATTTGTTTATGTTGGCTTTTTCATTTAGTTTCTAGGAAAATTTTATCACTATGACAGTTAATTCAAATCCCAGCAAGACCTGGTAAGCAAATAACTTGCCAAGTTTTAACTAGAAGTACTTCTTAGCCTTTACCAAAAGAAGGACCAATTTGAGGTGTATTTCTATAATGGATGAGCCTTCTGTCTGAGTATTCCATTACCTCATTCATTTTAAAGTCAATTTAGAACTCCTGAACAGTGCCAAATTTACAGCCCTGAGTCCAGACTCCCTTTTTTAGTCTAGAGAGAAGGCATTGCATAAGTTGTCATGCTGCAAGCCTTCTGAGCTAGCCCCACTCCATCATATCCTTATTCCTGACGGGACACAAGGGTTTCAGACTCTTAGTCTATCCAATAATGCAAGTACCATTAAAGGTCAGCACATCTAGCTGCAACCTCAACTCCCCATCTTATGGGACATTATCTTATCACTAACACAATGAGCTGGCAGAGGCAACCAAGGTCTAAAATATCCAAGATTCAAGACACCAAAGATCTCTGCATTCACTCTATGATTACAAATCAGTAATCAGGAAGTTTATAAAATATTTAATTTGCCCAGATGTTTTTAAGAGCTCTCCCCTGAGAAACATGGACCCCTAAATGTGCAGAATCTAGATTCAAGGAATGGACAATTACACTGTCTTATCTAAGAAGGAACAAGGTCATGGTCGTTTAGGGAGTTAAACCTATTTGTGTGTACACTGTCTATAATTAGAATTTTCTGAGGGATAGGCTAAAGCATTGCAGGGATAGAGTTACCTTTGCTATTTCACAGTATCACTGCTATTGTGGGGCTGCTTACATCATTCTGTCAAATGTCCTGACGCATGAGGGAACAAAGAGCTTTGGCCCTACAAGACAGTTTGCTTTTTGTCACATATGCCCTGATCATTGCTGTCTAAGTCTTTTCCCTGTAGTTTCCTCTGCCTGAAAATATGTAAGTTTCCTCTAGGTGGCCAATATGAAGTTTGCAGGAACATCAGGTGGGTGATATCAGGGGCACTGTGCTTTAGTAAGGAGGGTGAAAGCTATGCCCAAGTTGAAGTTCTAAATTGGGAAAGACATCTATTTTCAAGTGTAGGATCAAGCAACAGAAAACAACATCAAGGGAGCTGGAATTTGAGAGGGGAGTGAAATCCAAGAGTCCAAGAGGAAAATTTTCAAAATGTGAAGGATGTGTCCACAAAAATGTGTCTGAGGTTCATTTTTAACAAGATAGGACAGTACATTTCGAGAAGGCATTAGTCTGCTGGAAAGTCGAGTCAGGACAGCTGAGTGTATCTTCTCTCCTTTTTCCACCTACCGATGCCATTTTCAGCCTTGACGGCCTAATTCAAGTATCATCCATCTGAAGGCTCCTGAAACTCTTTCCTGAGTCTCAACAGAATGAATCATTCCTTCCTCTGAGCTCTCTTAAGACTTGCTCAAATTGCCTAGTTTGGAGCTTATCATTTTAGTATAGTTAGTTATAGATTTATCTTCTTGAGTTGAGGCTAGGTATGGTATTTTATTCCTCTTTATATCCCTAAAACCTAATCAATTCATAAGGTGGATGCATAATTTAAATTAGATGAATTGAACTCAAATATGACTTGCATCCTCCATGAGATCAGATTATATATAAAATAGGTCACAGAAGCTTTAATGAACCAGAGATTATTTCCTAATTGATTAATTCTATGGCCACCCTAAAAGACTTCTTAGCATAACCTTGGACAAGGCAAGAAATGTGCAAACAAACTGGACACAAGAATATAAAATTAAGCAAAAATATTACTGGAATTATCATGGGTATATGGATCAAGTGAGGTGAGTTTCAGATAGAAGATAAATTTACTTTCTGCAGCTGACTCAAAAAAGAGCTAGTAGGATGATGGGGGAAGAAATAATTCGATTGAGCCACCTACTGTGGAAGAATATTAAATATCTATGCTAATTGTGATACCAATAACTATTTCAAAGGCAAAGAATCATATTTATATCACTATAGTGGCATCCATGAAACATTTGGATAATTTTAGCTCAAGGTTTTAATCTTTCTGATTTTCAGAGCTTTCACACTTGCAGTGCCCTATCATGTTCAGGAAGGAGTGCTTATTCATAAGAAGCTGTATCTTCATTCTTTAGTCATTAGCAAAAATGGGTCATAGATCATGTCATGTTGTCTGTAACCTAGTTAGAATTCTGGCAGGAGGGAAGTTTCAAAATCATGATTTCATATAGGAACCTTTAAAAACTCATTAGCTTCTGATAATTATACTAATATCTAAAGCATTAAAATCATGGAGCTAATTTCTGCAAAAGATCAGCAGTGAACGTGTTCTGGGGAAGTTTTCTCTTTCAACTTTCTGGGAACAAAAGAGAAGGCAGTTCAGGGCTCTAACGTGACACCCTATTTCAGATGCAGAAGAGATAAAATTTCACAGAAGCATCACATCGTGAGTTAGCGGATTCTAAAATGAAAAGCAAGAATATTAGAGCAACATCTCAAAATGTGACTCTGGGCACTGGAGAAGCCTCTCCACTTGTGATTGATTTGCATTTTTGCCTATGTCTGAATTCATATACCATAAGCACAGATGGAGGTGTGATAGATTTTTTTTTTTTTTGAGCACATCTATTTATTCAGACACCGGATTCAGTCTCTGAGTAGAGAGATGGTAAAGGCTGCTGTGAGCAGATGGCACATAGGCACTATGACTTCACGAACAACATTCTTTAAAGATAAGTGGCACAGTAATAATAATAATACTTAGCACATATATTGCACCTTTCATCTGCCAACATTAACTAATTAATCTTCAGTAGACCCCTGTGAGATTAAGTAAGTGCTTGTAATGATCTCTATTATGCAGCAAAGTCACCGAACAATGTCTCTGCACGTACTGTGGAAGAATTGGCCCAAGTTAAAGACCGGGTGGATCCAATTTGCATGGCTCTTTAAGATTTCTGCTCTAGTAGCAAAGACTAGTATTTCTAGACACCCTGCTGTTTGAGGCCTCAAGTAGATTCGAAGCAGGCTATCAATTGCAAGATGTATTTCATTCAGAAGGTTTCTGCTGCAGGGATCTAAAATAGGTCTGAGAGAAGTTGAGTCATTTTCTAAAGCCTGAGAGGCCATGGCTGGTCAGTAGGTGGTGTGGAATTACAGAGTCTCTGCCTATTTCTCTTACGTTAAGTAGGCAGCTTGACTACCTATGATATCCAAGTCCTCCCATAAAGCCGTACCTGACCTCCACAATTCCTAATGATCTCTTTGTACTCAGAATTCAGAAGATCTCATCTTTCAAACATCTCCTTCAGTACTAATGGCATATGGCATTTTTTACTACTATACATATTTGTACTATTATCTTTTTAGGCGATGTATACCTATGGGTTAAGAGTATCATAAGAATTAAATGAGCTAAAACACACTGAACTGAGAATGATGACCGGCATATAAAAATTATTCTCCATAAATATTAATATAACTATTTTATCATTATGTTATCTTGCTTTTTCCCTACTAGATCTTTCCCTACATGGCCTTGCACCAAGAAAAGATCATAAAGATATCTTACGTGTTCTAACAATTTACAGTTTACTAAGCAGTTGGTCAATCATCTAATTCTCAAAACAAACAAATATATCACTTAGCGGTAGGTAGTATTAGCTGTCTCTGATGGAGGAAGAAATTAAGATTCAGGAGAGATCAGCAAATTAAACAGGATAATTCAGCTAGAATATAAATCAACAGGAGCCTCAGGGCTGTTGATTCCAAGACCAGACCCGGGGAAGAATTCATCAATGATGGAGAATGTGCTGATTCAGCAGCTCTAATATCCCTAGGCTGCCCTTTTATCTTTTGCATGGTCTGCACATTTTTTGCAGTTTACACGCCTTCTGATTAGATGATAATTTCCTTGGGGCACCTGGGTGGCTCAATCAGTTGAGCATCGGACTTCGGCTCAGATCATGATCTCATGGCTCATGAGTTTGAGCCCCCCTCTGGCTTTGTGCTGACAGCTCAGAGTTGGAGCCTGCTTCAGAGTCTTTGTCTCCCTCTCTTTCTGCCCCTCCCCCACTCATGCTCTGTCTCTGTCTCAAAAATAAATATTTTTAAAATTAGATTATAATTTCCTTGAGGAAAGGTCTTACACCAGGTATTTTTAAGTTGTCCCTCACCCCTTGTTATACCACTTGCTACTCTTTGAATACTAAATAAATATTTTAACAGCTCATGTTGGTTAGAACTCTAATCTCAGTATGACCACCCATTTCTCATGTGACCAGTGAGACAATCAGCAAACATTACAAAAATGCTATTTGTATATATCTTAAAAAGTGATTGCCAATAAAATGGCAAAATGCTTAGTCTTTTGGGTTTCATGAAAACTACTCCATTTAGTCAAGCTATTTTCTGTAAGTTCAAAAGCTATTAAAAATAAGTTATTATAAATAAGCACATTTGATAGTTCTCAGACTTCCTCTGATAACATAATCCTCAGAAATCATGGTATCCTATGTCAAAGCCCACACAATAACAATCAGTTCCATCTCACTCACAGTAATTCAGCATAAATGTTGGTGTATGCTGCTTGACATTTTACTTTGCTTATTAGTTTTAAGTTTAAATTAAATTCATAGAACGCAGGGTAACAACCAAGAGCTCTTGGGTCCATTCATCAAGAGCTGGGATTTAAGCGGGCACTGGAGTGTTTGTATGTACATTCCTCCTTTACCTGTTCATTCATCTTGCTCACTAGAATATGAGTAATGCTAGACACGAAATATTAAAATATAATCCTGAGATTAATCCCCCCTGAAAATGGGGGGAATACAAGATAACAATTTGGTTATTTTCCTGGAAATTGGAAGAAAACCACTTTGCCTGATTCGGGTAATAAAGTACAATGTGCAGCCCAGAGTACAACAATTTTGAAGCTCAAAGTTTGTAAACTCCTGCATTAGAAATTAAGGTAAATCGACATTGTCCCTCTAGCTTGTCCTTTATTTAAAAATAATTAAAAAATAATTAATATGTCAACTTGTTCATTTTTTCATTTACCTCTCCTATCTTTCTAAGAGTGCAACCCATGCAAATTTTACAGGAACACAATTCTTTAAGAACACATCCTTTCTTAACAAGGGGAATGGAGGTCTAGGGGTTACAGGAAAAGCGGAAGTTATCACAAGAATATGAAGGTCGTGGCCCTCTACTATTTGCAGTTACAACAGCTACAGTTGGGTGTAAAATTTTCATGTTTGCTGAATATTAAATATAGAAATCAATCCAAGCCCATAGATAGAATCCAGGGAAGATAATAATTGTGAAGCTAAAGGCTTCACAAATTTATAACTATCTATCTAAAGAGAAGTGGAGTGGAAGACAAGTCAACAAGAATATTTTCTTATCAGCCATAAAATGTTTGCATAAACATTCCATTGCTATTCTGACGGTGACAGAAGGAAAATTGGAGAACTAACAATTATGATGCAACTAGAGGAACAAATTTAGCTTTCCCTCCTTTTATAAAACATCCCTCATTCATTTTATCCATCAGTTCTAGGAAAGCTTCCTTCTCAGAGCATTTGTTCTCAGCCTGGTGAAGCTATACAGGTGGTGCTGCCTCAGCAGGAAACCATCTTCTTGCTGAGGGACCGCCAATTATTTGTAGTGAAACTAAAACAGAAGAATAAATATTACATGTTGATGGATGCTTGTCAGGAAAGGGAGTGAGATGCTTTCAATGGGGCTTGTCAGACACAAAAACCTTCAGCAAATCTGCATTTTCAATGGCAAAGTGGCTACAATTCTCCAGCTGCTCCACTGGTGAACCTCAAGATTCATCTCATAAATTTAAATTATAGATGACATAGCACTGGAATGGAAATAGATGACACCTTTAAAAATAAATCTAGTGCAACATTTGGGAAAAGGAATCACACATTTAAAAGGGAAAAAAAGAAAGTTCCAATGTGCCAAAACAGAGCTTTTATTTATTGTCCTATTTACTATTCTCTGTCCAAAATTAGCATCTCTCTTACTTTCCCTTTTAGTCCCCTTTATAAAACATGCTGTGGAGGAGCCCTGGAAGTTTTGTGCAACTCAAGGAGTAAGCTGGGTTGCAACTATAACAAAAAGCTTGCCAAGGTTGAGAGCCAAACTGGCAAGGTTTTCTGTTGTGTCAGCGTTTAAGTATTATTGCGATGTTATCGTATCACTGAAGGAAAGGGGGCATGGAAACAGCCAGAGCCAAACGCTAAGGAACATTTGAAGGAAAGTGTGTACCTAGCTTCAATTGGGTTTGGCAGTATTGGTCAGGGCTTAACTTTAATAGGAACCAGTCAATTCAACTTTAATTCAATCATATAAAATTGTGCCTTTTAAATTGTTTCCAAGAGATCTTGGTTCCAACAGTCTTTCTGAATCAGATAGTAATAAAGAATAATAAAGCATATAGGTCTAAAAACATCCAACATCAGATGAAGACTTGCTTGCATTATAAGGAAATTCTACTGGCCAGAGTAGGGAGAATAATTTTCCCTTGAAGGGAAATTTCAGAGTGATAAATTTGAAATTTTTTTTCACCTTTTATGTATTTATTCACATGGCCAGGTAAAAGTCAATGAAAATTTGGACATTTGTCATGAGAAACCACAAAAGAATTCGTGATTTGAGCAGACTGTACCAATACCAATAGAATGAACTGAGAAAAAACAAAGATGAAAGCAACAGCTAGAACCAAAACCAATGCCTCAACCTATCATTAACATTAATATGTTTACCAAGGGGAGAAATGTATACCAACATTTAATCATCCCATGCAAGATATTATGAAAGATGGGCTTCACTAGATTACCAATCTTTTTTTTTACCCCAACCAAGTAAAATCCAGAGGAGTAGGGCACAGAAACATGAGGTCTTCCAGAAATCACCTTTCCCACCACTATTAATGGTTTCTATTCTCAGATCAATCATGAAAATACACATAAACAATGCAGAGGATTTATGTGCAAAGACTGAAGTGGTGAGTTTAATAGCTTTACCCATGTTCACTATTTGCCTCACTTGCTTTCCAATTCCCTGTAGTTATAAAGAGTCAAATATATTCTCACCCAGTGATCAGTGTTGGTTTTCAAGTGACACTCTGCATGTGGAGCTCAGAAAAACCAAACACCTACAGGAATGTGTTGAAGAAACCGGATAGCAAGGCCGCCAAGTGACTCCGTCTCTGCTTCCATTCCCTGGGGTTTATCAACTTTGTTAATGGGGCATATGTGCTGAGAATTATGTAACATTAAACATGGGGAACATTTCCTGGAAATATATTTTACTCTTCCTCAAAGCCGGTGCATTGATAGGTGTAGTGTCCAGGTAAAACACCACCCTCTAGTGTACATCTCTAAATAATGCTTTTGTGACTCTTCCTATGATAATGATAATCAAGAATATTAAAATAATATTAAAATGAAGGTCTTTTCCTATTCATATCCATAGGGCAGTACATGCAAGGACAATGAGTGATATAGAAGTAGTTAATGTGGTCAAAATAACTTGCTTTTCACTCAAAATGTAGCTAACAGTTAACTCGATGAGAAGGATCCAACAAAAGGCATCAATCTCCCAAGTATTTAGAGAGTATTCCACAGGGGCAGATGTTGTTCCACATCACAACAAAAATGATAACCACTTCAACTACAAAACGAAAGAAAAGTATTCCAAGAGGTAAAAATTCTCCACGAAATCACTATGATGCCTGTTCTTTGGGAAAAGAACACATATTTATGGGATCAGGGTAGCATTCAGTTACCTAAAGAAAACATAACATATTAACATAAAAATGTTTCACAGAAATCTTCAAAATAATTGACAAAATGCGAATTCTCCTAGTTCATAAGGAAAAAATTTAACTTATATAAGTCTAGATGAGAAGCCTTTTTGATATTATATGCTGTGATTCCCTGTGATAGATCAATTAAAAATATATTACAATTTTGTTGGAAAATCCTGTGAGGACATCTGACATTGCTCTCTTCTCTCCTACTCATAGCTCAAAGAAATTGAACTCTTTTGTTGAAAATATTTATGGCTTCTTTCTATACTGGCGAATATCTCGGGAAACTTTTTTCTTAACCATATCTGACCTGAACTATTGAAAGCAGATTTGGTCTGGTGCATAAAAATGTGAAGCATTTGAGTGTTAAAAATTCTCCCACAGGAAATCAAATTTATCAAATTCACACACATTTTTCCAAATAACATCTTCAAAAGGCCTTGTTGAAATTTTCTCATCGGTATTTTCTGATGGAATCAGGGAACACCTAGTATCTCCATCTAACAAAAACATCATTGCTCATCAATATCATCTTTTAGCTATCAGCAAGTATTTAGGTTTTTGCTACCCACAAATCTTTTCTCACATATGCACAACTGGATATAACTGCCTCAAAGCATTTTTGGAAGTAGTTGGAATTTAACTAAAAACCCATATACTTATTTATGTGCACATTCTGCCCAAGTTCTCCTGTGTCTGTTTAGTGAACATCAGCTGAACTCAGTGTGCTCAGGTAGAAAAAATCCCCCCCACCCTGGCCCCACCAAAATAAATTGAACTTGCTCTAGATTATTATCTTCTTTTCTAACTAGAGAGAAATACAATTAATAAGCACACTGGGAATAAGCAGACACAAATCCTCGCCTTAGCTCTGATTCTAAATAGGTGTGTGAGTTGAAAAAAGTAACTTTACTTCACAAACCTCAGATTCCCAATTCATACAGTGTGTAGGTAGAAGTGAATGACAGCAAAAGCCCCTCCAAATCCTAACAATCCATGAATTATAAGGCTTAATAGTTTGGCTCCCTAATTACTACTCAAAATCTAAGGTTACATTATTTTTGAAAATTTTTAATTAATATTGGCTATGATCAATACTAAATAAGTAAAACATCTAAAAGAAAACATACAAACAATTACATCTAGTGGTGATGCCTCCTTCTGTTGGGCTAATGCTGGGTACCTTATCAGGACAATATCTAGAATGATGCTGTCTAGATTAGAATCCCAGCTCTACTATCACCGGCTACATGACCCGAATTCCTCAACCTCTCTGTGCCTTAGATTTCTTACCAGTAACAGAGGCATAAAATAGCATCTCCTTTACTATGCAAGGTTGTTTTGAGTATCAAAAATATTTGACATATAAAGCTTTTTTTCACAGAGTTCACACAGATCAAGAAACCAACAATTTTTGTATTAATACTACTACTCTAACAAAGAAGAGAGCAAACAATTTTCATTTTTTAACAGAATATTTAAGGGAAAACTGATTTTTAAATCTACATCAAATGGTTAATAATTTTTAATTCTATCTCTCAGGTTAGAAATACAGGTCACATCTGGCCAACACTCCAGTTGGTACTATGAAAAGAGAGCATTTTTGACTCATGGGCAAGTTTCAGGGAGACATAGGTAAGCCTTCAAGAATGGATAATAGGTAATAAATTAGGTATGATGACATTTGTTATAAATGCATCACTGTATTCTGAACAACACATCTATAAGAATAATTATGAATAAACAGTAGCCACCCAAGTATCTATTGCTGCACATACCCAATGCAAGGTGGCAAGAAAGGCATATTTTAACTGTGGTGAACATAGCAATCTACCAGAGGAAAACTGTATTATTTAGTTAATTCAACAATATAGCTTGACAGGTTCTTTAAAAATAAACAAAACCATACATTCTGAAATTTATCAAGTGATTTGTTTTTCAAATAAACATCTATGCTGTGTCTTGATGTTTTTGAAACCTTGAAATTTATGTTAAGTTATAAATTTGCTAGGAAAATGGGAACTTAGATTCTTCCAAATGAAAGCCTCTTGGAGTTAATAATTCTGACAGCAGTTTCACAAATTCTCTCCTAACTTCAAGTCTGAACGTCAGAGCTGCAGACTATGAAGACTGATAAAAGTAGAAGTTCTGCTGATGTTTTCTCTTCTACTGCTTTTTCTTATAAAGGTTTTTGTTCCGGCTAAATACAGCACATCACACTGCCTCTAGCTGGCACTGGCTGAGAAAAAAAATGAATTTACAGAATTCAGAAAGACTAATGAAATGTGGCCTGAACATATCAGCTTCTGAACATCTATATCTTATATTTCGCAGTATTCATAAAATTAAGTGGGCTTTGAGTAGAGAGCATTATCAAAGGGTGCAAAAACACCCTGAAACTAAATTCATATTTTGCGAACTCTGACAAAAACGAGGAACTGAGGCCAAACTGACACTACTTAGCAATCAACAAGAGTTGTCCACGTATTCAATGGCTCTACTGGGCACATTTAGCACAATTGATCAGACTAACTTTGAGAAGGATCATAAGGATATAAAGACTCCTCCAAAGCAGTAGGAAAATGAATAGCTGAATGGGGAAAATTGTGCCACACATCTTCTTGTCCTATTACTGTTAACGCCAGCAGTCACAATCAGTAGTTTATTGTATAGGGCAATCTTGTTGATTAGAAACTGGATTCAAGTTCATCAAAATGAAATGGCATGTAACTCATCCCTTCTATTCCTACAGAAATAACTTATGCATCTTTATAGACATTTTTATTTGTAGCACTATACTATGTCATAAGAATTGGCTTTGGAAATGTACATAGTGCCTTGTCAATCATTTCTGCCATTCATATCTTCAAGGAACTAGAAAACAAGTCAATAAATAATAATTATAATAATATTTCACTTTGACAAGACATTTCTATGCTCTTTTTTTAAGTTTTAAAACATTTGCCTTGAAGTTCATTTGGTTGGTGGTATTATTTGGACTATCTTTTTTTCAGGGTGTAGGTAATTTGTTAAAGGCCCTTATATAGAATTATTAATTTAATGATCTAAAAGAAACAACCCTAAAGGAGGAGGGTCATGTGATCAAAACTACCCAGCAGGTTCCTAAGTGTGAAAACAATGCAAAGCCAAGAGGTTTAAAGTTCTTTGTCAGCCACTAACTCCTTTCCCTGACATGTAACATCAGCTCATTACCTCCAGTCCTGACCCAAACAAGAGAAGATAAACAAATTTAGTTGCTTAGCAACAGGATTGCTGAGCAAAGGAGTAGAATTTGCTTTAATGCTGCTTCTTGGGCTGATCATTTAAAGGTCCTTGCAGATCATGCAACCTTTAAAATCAGTAACTCTCCATAGTGCTAACTTAGATAAACGATAATGTTGATAATCAAATACTGAATACAAAGCCATTCAATAGCAACATTATAATAGTCATTAATTAATATTTACTGACATATGACTGTTAGGTACTGTTTTAAGTGCTTTGTACATGTTAACTTCTAATGTGGAAAATGGAGAAGAGAGGAAATTATATATTGTAAATATACTGAACATATGTATATATATTCAAGAAGAGACGGACAATACATAAGAAAATATATATCTATTAAAAAACAGAAAATGGTTATCAGGTTAATCTATAAGGCAAAGACATCAAGTGTATACCTCTGTTTAAAAATAGATACATGAATGTTTTATTTACATAAGCTTTCCTTTCAAAGATCTTAAAACACTCAATTTCACTTTCTCTTCCAAGTTGAGAGTTGAATACAGTACAAATATGTTTTCCCTTGTATAAAAAAAGTAAAAAAAAATAAAGCTTATCATAAAGTCACTGCCTCTTCTTAAAGCAGAAAGATTAGTCCTATGATTAGCTCATGAGCTTTATTTTAATATTCCTTTGTATTTACTACACCTACAAAGCAGATATCGTGTGTGTCAGTGGAGCGTGCATGCGCAATCTCACCTAGACACAAGGTAACGTCACATCAACATGTAAAACTGTTTTAAAATCTATTTGCTAAATAATGACCTTTGCCAACTCAATTACATTTTATAACCACCAATTACTTGGATCTAAGGGTGTTGATGACTAAGTTTCAGAGAGAAAGGACAAGGAACACAGCATCCTCATTTTCCTCCTCACAGAGACACACTGTAACAATAGAGCACTGAAGACATTCCAAAAAAAAAAAAAAAAAGGAACCCAGATATATCAAAATTTAGCATTTTCTAGGTATAATGTTAATGCCAATTTACTTGTTTTGAAATATGAAATGACTCTATAGTTGCTAGAACTACAAACTTCATTTAAAACTTCCTTAAGTCAGTCCAGTCGGTTGTCCCACTAAAGGCAGCGTGTCTTGTGGTCTTTTGGATCCTGCAGATTTACTTTGGGGGAAAAAAAAGTTCACAGTCAGAACAATAGTTCCAGACGCCACAGATGGAAATTTAAATGTGGTGTGATACTGCACGTCAGGAGCCAGCTAAGGTAACTGTGTTGCAATCTGCGAGTTACTCTTGTGAAAAGATCCCTTGGCATTTTCTTAACAAGAGCAGAGTGTTAGTGCCAGTGTTTTGGCTTACTTCCATTTTCCAGTGTTTAAGCTCCAACCACCAATACTCTTTATACATTTCAAATCTTAAATGATTTTAGGGTTATATAATTCACATTAATATTTTCCTCATACACTTCAGGGATATGGCAACACGGACCGTATTAGGTGTTTATGAGATTCCTCAGGCAAAACTATGTTCTACCCTTGAGCTACGGTAAGAGCATTATTATGTCTTTTTTTTTTTTTTTTACCAAGATTCTGATTGTATTTTCTCACATTATCCAGTGTTTAATCAAGTTAAATGCTTTTATGAGATGGAACCAACTTCAAGACAAACAAACAAGAGCAAAATAGAGGAGACTAACAGAACACACACATAAATATAATATCTGGCCTCACATTGGAATATGTATCCTTAAAATATTTTTGCATAGGAAAATACAAGGCATATTATAGAATTTAAACATGTATTTTAAAAATATAATTTGTTTTGTCATCAACACTTCCAATACTCTTTATTCAATAATGAAATCTAAATAAATCATTGACATAGTGATTTGTTTAAATGGCATATTGGTTTCAAAAATAAAATGTATTGAGGCCTAAATGTGAGAATTATTTTTTTAAATGTGAGAATTATTTTTTAAAATTATCTTTAAATATCTGTAAAAAATATCTCAAGTAATTAGCAAAAGTTGATATGGGACTTCTACTTTCCAAAGTGGCATGTAAGATGGGAAGTTACCACTCTGTCCAAACAAGTAAAAAGCTGAATTGAAAAACTGACAAGTCTTCTCATAACCATAAAAGATGTGAGGTCTCAGGGAAAACCACTGCCCAGAAAACTGGAGAGACCAATAGCAAAACAGAGACTCACAACTCATCAGCAGAAACATTTACAGGAAAGCAGGGGGCTGGGGGGCGGGGGGAGGGGGGGTGAGGGGGTGGTGGCTGAATGAAAGGAAGAGAAATACTAACTGTAATTGGCTAATTACAACTCAGAGTTTAAAACTCCAAGGGGACTCAATCATAGGGGTGGTCCCACACTTCTGTGAATTTTACCTCTGTAGTTCAACCTGGTTCTCATAATGAGTATTTGAGAAAAGTTCCCTCATGCTTCCAGCAGGGGGAGGGAAAAAGGAACCATTTTGAGATACACCACAACGTTCTGTTCTTAACAAGTTCTGCCCTCTGGAGAAACTATTTAATCACAATCTAACCTGCTGAGGTTCTATCACTGACCAACCGACCTGAGGGAAGGGAAATACCCAGTTCCAGCCAGTTCTAGATGGATTTTTAAAGTGGTAAAATGACTTTATATGTATAATGATGGATAGAGGTCAATATATATATTTGCAAACCCAAAAAACATAAAGCCCCTAAAGTTGTAAGGCAGTATTAGATGATTAAGAAATGAAAAAGTGGTATAGATAAGTTTTGTGAGTTAAGCTAATAAATTCCTTACAATAGAAATATAACAATTTATTTTTATGATTAAAAAACTTGATTTTTGATATCAAAAAAACCAAAAACAAACAACAACAACAAAACAAAAACAAAAAACACGTAAAGCCCCCAGAATAAATCCTAGTGTAAACTACAGTCTTTGGGTGACTGTGATAGGTCAGTGAAGGTTCATCAATTATAACTAATTTCCCACTCTGGGTGGAAGATGTTTAATAGAGGAGGCTATGCATGTGTAAGAGGGTAGGAGGCAGATGTTAAATCCCTATACCTTTCCCTTAATTTTGCTAGAAACCTAAAACTGCTCTAAAAAATAAAGTCTGTTTAAAAAAAAAAGTTGGTATAGCCTCAAACTTATTTTTTAATCTTTTATTTTTGTCTAATCATTCTTTTTATTATATTATTCAATTCTTTTCTCTTCAAAGCAGTCCAATTGTTTTATTGTCCCTTAATTCTATTATTTACATAATAAATGCTCACTTAGTATTTAGTATCTAATGCACATAATCTCATTTAACCATTCACATCCAGAGTCTGAAGTAGAAATTATCATTGCCATTACACAAGTAAAGAATCTTAGGCTTAAAAATATTAGTTAGGAGCACCTGGGTGGCTCAGTCAGTTAAGCGCCTGACTTTGCTCAGGTCATAATCTCACAGTTTGTGTGTTCAAGCCCCACATCGGGCTCTGTGCTGACAACTCAGAGCCTGGAGCCTGCTTCCTATTCTGCGTCTCTGTCCCTCACCCGCTCATGCTCTGTCTCTCTCTCTCTCAAAAATAAATAAACATTAAAAAAATTAAAAAAAAAAAAGAAAATGTTAGTTACTTGACATTAGGGTTGCAACGTAATGTTATGTGTTAAATTACGGTCTTAACTACATTATACAGTTATTAGTAATGGTAAGCTGTATCACATGAAATCCCACCAAAGAGGTTTTTTTTTTTTTTTTTTTTTTTTTTTACTGAAATAATTTTTCAAGGTTTTCTGGCACACCTGTGTAAAGCTACTTTCCCCCAAACCTCCGAGTAAAATCAATTGTTTCTTTTCGTAGAATAAAAACAGTTGATTCAAGTGTTTCAAAACCTGTGTAGAAGCTTCTCATTTTATTTGTTATCATTCAATATTTTCTACCAGTATTTTGGGACAATTAGGAGCTATATTTAAGGGAATAAGGATATCTAGACTTCTGGTTATAAGAGTTTAATACTCTAGAAGACAGACATGATGTTATTAAATTATAATCAGGGACAAAAAGTTACACTGCAATGGCCACGGAACAGAATGAGATTAAAGTAGATCAAGACAAAGCTTGAGGACACAGCTATATATACGTACATATAAATACATGTAATTTTAAGACAGATACTCTAGTCCTTTGGTATGAAGAACCACTAGTAAAATTATAAATTAAAAACCTGTGTATATTTCTTTTATAAAGGAAAATATCAAACAGCCTTTTGAAGACTCCCTGCCATAATGAAAGCTATCAACATATAAAAAGGTTGACAGTCTTTTTATAAAAATGCCAGATTTGGTAAATTGTATTATAGTTTTGAAAATCAGACTAACATTAAAGACTACAAAGCAATCTTAAGTTCAAATCAACAATTAGTATTGATAAGCTGAGTATTATCAAATCATATTTTGTCTTATTTCTAATTTATTATCTTTACTAAACACACTGCCACGGCCCTCAGCTGTGACAGACATATTATACATGAGCAAAATGGGAAGCTACAGAGTAGATTAAATAAAATTCATTTAAAAAGGGGAGCAAGCAGAGATAAAGATGAAAGTTAAGGTGGCTATAAAATCATCAGATTTAGGTTGGCTTCAACTTTTTCAGTATTTTCATTTTTTAGAGACAAAAAAAATATACATTGCAAAGTGAATGGCATACTTTTGGAAATAGAGAAGCATTGTTTCACAACCAGTTCCAAAGAAGTGGAGCGGGATAAATTTAAGAGGCAAAACAATCACATTTTAAAAGCCACAAGCACCCTGGGTCTATTCCTTATTAATGGACTGAAACTTCCTCTAGAAAAAGAGAAAGGAGGGGGGCAAACAAGAGGTCTAAAATAGGCATTTTCAGAATATTACTGTAAAGACAGAGAATGCTACAATTTAACCACTGAGCTGAAATGTGAAATCCTTAAAGTGCATTTTTAGGCTGCTGATCCTGACCTCCTGCAGACCAATTAGAGCTAAATAATTGTTGTTGGTATGACAACCTCAGGGAGAAACAAAAGACTTCACTTTCTTTAAGCAAAGCCACAAAGTTGTTCTTTAGAGTAGCAAATAAGCAGGGGTGATTGTAAATTGTGGTAGCTTATGAGATCACATTGGATAATGACATTTTTCTTCTAATAATGTTATTAAGACCACAACGGGTCAAAGAGGGCTAACCCATAGACATCATTAATTTGTGCATTTCGTCTGCCTTTCATCTAAAAATTGATTATCAAAAAAGCCAAATTGATTATTTCATTCATATGAATAGTCAGTAAGGCGTTTAAGCATCATATCAAATCAAAATTTCTTATGTGTAGCTTTAAGTTTTATACCTCAGTAGGAGATACATTAAAAGGTCTGACGGCCAAAGCCCTTAAGCATTTCATTAAAACACACACAGAGACACACGCATACACTTGTAAATCACTTCTGATATATGTAAAAGCAGCTATAACTGATTATATGAAAATCAAGGTATCTATAGTCTTCACCACGTTAGTACAGATATATTACTCTTCATTGTAGAGCTTTATTGAGGTATGATTGATGTACTACAAAGTCCATGTACTGATGTAAAATTTTATGAGGTCTGACACGTATATATCCAAGAAAACATTATTACAATACAGGGAACATATACATTACCACCACCACCCCCCACTTTTTTGTGCCCCAGTATATTCCAGCTTTCATTCTCTCTCCTCTATCAGCCATCTCTAGTGAACCACTTAACTTGTTTTATGTCTTTAAAGACTGCATTTTCTAGAATTTTATATAAATAGATCCAGAGAGTAAGTACTCATTTTTGTCTGGTTTCTTTCACTCAGCATTAACTATTTGAGATTTATTCATTTTCACCTTTCTTTTTACTACTGAGTAGTATACTGTTTTTGAATATATCACAATTTGTTTATATATTTACCTGTTGATGGTCATTCAGATTTTCTCTTTGCCTATTACAAATAAATCTGTTATAAAGATTTCTGTGCTAGTAATATATGGACATATGCTTTACCATCTCTGTTGAGTAAATATCTACAAATGGAGTGGCTACATTATATGGTGGGAATACATTTAACTTTTTAGGTTCCCAACTGTTTTCTAAAGTGGTTACTGTATCTTTTACTCCCCAAATCCATATATGAATTCAAGTCATGCCACAGCTTCACAATCCATTGGTGTGGTAAATCTTAATTTCAACCATCCTAGTGGGTGTGTTGGTGTATCTAACCGCAGCTTAATTTTGCATTTTCTAATGACTAATGATCCTGCATACCTTTTTTGGCAAATTGTCTATGAAAATTCTTTGCCCATTTTTTAATGTTTGTTTGCTTATGTAGAATTGAGTTTTTCAGGTTCATTATGTATTCTGAACACAAGTCCTTTATCAAATGGGCGTTTTGCAGATATTCTTCCGAGTCTACAGCTTATATTTTCATTTTCTTAAAGTGCCTTTTGAAAAGCTGAAGATTTTAATTTTGCTGGTGCCTAGCTTTCAAACTGTTTATCTTATGGACTGTGCTTTTGTCATATGTTAGAAATATTGTTTACCCCAAGACACAAAGTGTTTCTCCTGTTCTCTATTAGTACTTTTACAGTCTTAGCTCCTTCATTTAGGTGTGCATTTC
Source organism: Panthera uncia (assembly GCF_023721935.1). Classification (NCBI taxonomy): domain Eukaryota; kingdom Metazoa; phylum Chordata; class Mammalia; order Carnivora; family Felidae; genus Panthera; species Panthera uncia. The sequence goes on from NW_026057577.1 coordinate 67,189,380, forward strand.
AATTAAATATCTGTACATGGTATGAAGAAAAGGTCAAATTTCTTCCTTATTTTATTATGGCTAATCAATTCTTGCAATACTACTTGTTGAAAAGGTGATCATTTCCCCCATTTTAATTGCCTTGGCATTAATATCAAAAATCAATTGACTGTACAGTGTGGATCTATTTCTGGATTCTCTATTGTGTTCATTAGTACTTTTGCCAGTACTATACTTGACTATTAGAAATTTACATTAAATATTTTTATCAACTAGAGTAAATACTCCAATTTTTTTTTTTCAGTTAGAAAAGCCAGAGTCATTTTGCAATTCTAGGTCCCACATTACCAAATAAATTTAGAATCAGTCTGTCAACCTCTTTTTAAAAAGCCTGCTAGGGGCTCCTGGGTGGCTCAGTCCATTAAGCATCTGACTTCGGCTCAGGTCATGATGTCATGGTTTGTGGGTTCGAGCCCCACGTCGGGCTCTGTGCTGACCGCTCACAGCCTGGAGTCTGCTTCGGATTCTGTGTCTCCCTCTCTCTCTGCCCCTCCCCTGAGCTCTCACACTCTCACGCTCTCTCTCAAAAATACGTAACATTAAAAACTTTAAAAAAAGCCTGCTAGTATTGATTCAACTGGAATTGCATTGAATCTATAGATTTGTTTTGGAAAAATTAACATCTTGATAATATTGAATATTCTAATTCAAGGACACAGTATATCTGTCCATTTATTCAGGTCTTATATAATTTCTCTCAGTAATGTTTTGTAGTTTTCAGTGTAGAGATAACACAAATATTTTGTCAGATTTATCCCTAAATATTTCATTATTTTTATGCTACCTCAAATGACACATTTCTTACAATTGTTCATTGACAGTTTATAGAAATACAGTTGTTTTTATATTTGGCTCTGTATTGAGAAATCTTGATAAACATGTTTAAAGTTCTAGTAATGTTTTTGTAGATCATATATATTGTCTACACAGATTATCATATCATCTGCAAATAAAGACAGTTTTCATTCTTCCTTTCAACCTGAGTGATTTTACTTCTTTTTCTCTTCTTTAGAACCCCCATGACAGGTTGAACAGAAGCCCTAAGAGTAGATATTTTCATCTTGCTTGTCATCCTAAGGGGAAAACACTTAATGTCTGACAATTACATATGCTATTAACTATAAATTCACCTATAGGTAGCCTTTATCAAATTGAAGAAGTTCTCTTCTAGTTCTAATTTGTTGAGAATGTTTATCAGGAATCGATACTGGATTTTTGACAAATGTTTTCTCTGCCTCTACTGAGATCATCCATTATCTCCTTTTTCCTTAGTTTCAATAAGGTTGAATGTACTGAGGTGTGAATCATAAACAAATCTTGCATTCCTGTGATAAACTGCACTTCATTATGGTGTCTCATTCGTTTTCTACGTTGTTGGATTTGATTTCTTAAACTCTGTTAAGAATTTCTGCATCTAGTTCACGTGTGATGTTGGCCCATAGCTTTCTTTTCTTAAAATATTGTTTTTCTTTTTTTAAAATTCTTTTTAAATGTTTATTTTTGGGAGAAAGAGAGCGTGAGGGGGAGAGGGACAGAGAGAGGGAGACACAGAATCGGAAGCAGGCTCCAGGCTCCAAGCTGTCAGCACAGAGCCCAATGCGGGGCTCCAACTCATGAACCATGAGATCATGACCTGAGCTGAAGTTGGACCCTCAACCGACTGAGCCACCCAGGTGCCCCAAAATATTTTTTTTCTATTTTGAGTATCAGGATAATGCTACTTTCCTTCCCTTTTCAATTTTTTGTAAGGCGTTTGGTATTATTTCTACATTAAATCTCTGATATAAAGTCACAAGTTAGGATATTGGAACATGCTCATCCCATTATCCTTTTAAACATATCAGTATTGTATGGATAACTATTTTAATGTTCTTTTCTATTAATTCTATCCTCTGCACTTCATTGTGTTTCCAGTGATAGATTTTTCTCATCGTGGTTTATAGCCTTTGCATGCACAGTAATTTTTTGTTTGATGCCAGATTTTTTTTTTAACCTCATGGGATACTGATATATATTTTTTATTCCTTTAAATATTCTGGAGCTTTGGCATAGGATCCAAGTTACGTGAAAATAAGTTGATCTTTTCCAAATTTGCTTTTAGGCTTCATTAGGCAGTTCCAGGGAGATCTTTTGTCTAGGGCTAATTTTGACCCCCTAATGAGGCAACACCAATTTTGAATATTCTACCATATGCCCTGTGTATTATGAGAGCTTTCTCTATCTGCATTGCGGCAATACCAACTATCCTTCGCAATCACCAGGGATTGCTCTGACAATTCCTTCCCAGAGTCTCATTCTCTGGCCTTGAGTAGTTTTCTTATATACATGCGCTTATTATGCACACACCTGAAGACTTGGGGAGAACCCTGTGCAGACTTCCAGAGCTCTATCTCTGTAGCTCTCTCTTAATACAGCTCTCTTTTATAGCACTCTGCTCTGCAAATTCTAACTACTTTGACTTCTCTGCCTCTTCATTTCAGAGATTACTGGGCTCTTGTTGGTTCTCACCCTCCTTGCATGGTGTTAGATTGTAAATAGGACAATCATAAGCAGTGAACTGGGTCGATCCTAGAGGTTAGCTCAATGATTTCCCTTCTCCTAGATCGCTGTCCTGTACTGTTGTCCAATGCCCACAGCTTCATATGTTTTGTTTGTTTGTTTCAGTCATTTGGAGAGAGGGTAAGTTCATTTCACTGTTTTATCACAGCCAACGGATATATTACCTTTAATAATAAAACTAAGTACATTCAAACATATTTATAAGATAAATTACTCTAAGAGGTAAAATCTATTTTCTATCCTTGCAATGGCCCTTTGAATGGAGCAGAAGCTAAAACCTCTTCCTGAGGAAAATAACAAGGTACTGAGGTCCACTCAGGGACAGACCTACTTTCAGGTCTTACGAGCCTGTTTAAAAACTGCATTAACATTCATGTCTACTGATTTCAGATTTCATGTCCGGTTTAACCTTTTATTAATATGTATTTTCAAACATATTTAATGGGATACCTCTGACTGATAATTCAATATATTGTAATTAACAAAGTACTTCATGTGTATTACCTGGTTTATGCCTCATAATGTCCCTGTAGGTTAGAACATCCAGGCATTTGATTCCTTTCAGATAGAATAAATAAAGATGTAGGTTCCAGAATACACAACAGGAATGTCCCCCACCTCCCTTCCTGCCAGCAATGACCTATAAGAGGCAAAACAGAGACTTGAACAGGTCTTCTAATCGCTGGTTCAGAACTCTGTTTGCCTACATTTGTTATGCTGACTAGTGCATTTAAATAAATAAACCATTTGGGAGGTCACCTGGGTGGCTCTGTTGAGCATCAGACTCTTGATTTCAACTCAGGTCATGACCCCAGGGTTGTGGGATCAAGCCCCATGTCTGGCTCTATGCTGAGCATGGGGCCTACTTGGAATTCTCTCTCTCTCCCTTGGCTCCTCTCTCCCACCTGTGTGCTCTGTCTCTCAAAAACAAACAAACCATTTGGATCAAATGTTGAAGCCGGATAATGTCAAACCTTCAGGTCATTGCATGTCCAGTAGATACAGCTTAAATCTTGGCACTCCTTGTTAACTAAGTTCATGAAATAAAAAGGATGGCAATATGAATTAACTAATCAGTTATAATATTACCCATCTTTATTCAACATGGTTAATATAAGTTATTTTGTTATGACTATTGTGATGTCCAACTCATGAAATTTAATCAAAGTTAAGTGTTGTATCAATGTAAGAAAATATTTTGAAGATACATGTAATTTCTTTTTACTTAAGTAAAAAAATATCAAATTACCTATGTCTATTTTTGAAAAAAGAGAATAAGCCTTTAGGTGACTTACAGCAATTAGTGGCAAATGGGATGTATTAGCAACATCATTCTTTTTTTTTTTAACATTTATTCATTTTTGAGAGACAGAGAGAGAGAGTGTGTGAGCAGGGAAGGGACAGAGAGAGAGAGAGAGAGGGAGACACACAACTGGAAGCAGGCTCCAGACTATGAGCTGTCAGCACAGAGCCCGATGCAGGGCTCCAACTCACCAGCCATGAAATCATGACCTGAGCTGAAGTCGATACTTAACCGACTGAGCAATGCATGCTTAGAACTTGAGAATTTATATTTTACATTGTGTGACAATACAATTAAAATTCTTGCTCTGGAACTTTTCAGAGATCTTTGACTGCTTAGTCAACATTTCAGAGATAACGGTCAATAATAAACAATATCCATGTTTCCACCAGTAATAAACAAAGCTTAAGTTTTATGTAATTTCTAAACAGTCTTCTAGATAAAAGTTATTCTTCATATTTATAAATTATTATATATTAACTATTGATAGTTACTCATATTTATACAATTTAGACAACCAGGTAGAAACTCATTAAATAAACTATCTCTTGGCCTAGTAAACACGAACTAAAAATGTGCAGAATAATTACAATTTAAATATTTTTCTTAAAGCAAGATGTTCAATTCTACTAGATACAATTAAGAAACCTCTACTTTTCCTGACAAGTATTTTGATTGTGAGGAAAAGAAATCTCAGATCACCGTAAGAAACAAGAAAGTGGATCCAGGAAATCATCAAGGAACAAGATAGTTCAGAGACCTGCTCGTGTTTGCTGGCCTGGCCCCACCCCTGCCCCACCCCACCATTTCCCAAATATTCTCATTCTCATGGTTTCTTTGATTCGTCTCTGAAGATTCTCTATTGTCCTCCCTGCAAACAAAGGACTCTATGGTCCTTTACTACTTACTTTAACTGAACATGATCCCATGATCTTTTCTAAGAATAATGACCTGGTTCTTTCACACCAGTACCTTTTAAGTTTTAAGGGGTGGCATGGAGAAAAATTATTATAAGATGGGATGCAAAACAAAAGCACACATACATCAGCATTACCCTTTCTAGTCTTCATTTCCAGATATCTTGTGTCACTATTAGTTGGAGAATATGTAAAATTTCAAAGTTGGACCATCATCATGTCACTATGACTAGTAATGTGGTAGACAAAATAAGGCAATGTGTAACAGATAAGATGTATCAAGATTTCTTTAAAGTTGTTAATGGGATGTTTGTGTGAAAAGTGAGATGATTCACTTTCAGAAATACCAAATAACATCTGTGCTGTCTAGTTAACAATAGGTTTACAAGTTACTGGAAATATGTACCAATCACCCTGCCCACCACTGCACCCCAATGGACTCCCAATACCTTAGATACTTCACTTCCTGCTTCTTCTTCCCCTATCCATTTCACAGTTTTATTTTTCTCAGGCTTTGCCATGAGCATGAGCCCAAGAACTGAAGTCTCTGCATCACCTCAAGGAATGTACATTTGTTCCAATCAGACTACATTTTGCCTTACATGGGCATAGGCGACTTCCGGGTAAGGTTGTAACCTCTGTAGTTATTCAGCCAATGAGGAATCAGGGGTGGGACTTGCACGCTAGGAGATAAATTGCCTGCTTTAACTGACTGTGTGTGCCTGTCCATCAGATACCCCCTCTTGCAAGAATGTTGATTAAAGCCTCACTTCACTGTGTTCTGAATCTCCCTGTCCCTCCTTTGATTGGGTCAGTGGACTTATTTTGCACAGTGTGTTGACTGAGGTTTTACACTCCTGTGTATAATGCATTGGTTCTATTAAGTTACTGATAATACAGTATTTCCAGGATAATGCTTAAGATTAGGGGCACCTGGGTGGCTCAGTCTGCTAGGCATCCGATTTTGGTTCAGGTCATGATCTCAGGGTTCTTAAGTTTGAGTCCAGGTTCTCTGCTGTCAGAGGTGAGCCCACTTCAGATGCTCCGTCCCCTCTTTCTCTGTCCCTCCCCCACTCATGTTCACTCTCTCAAAAAACATTTAAAAACAAGATTTTCAAACTCTCTATAATGTTATCTATTCCATATGAGTAAACATATTGGCCATTTTGATCTAAAAGCACTGAAACTATATGCTTTATAACAAGGATTATGTTTGCTACGTATCTCTGGGAGACTTTATATTTTTTTTATGTTATTGTATGCTAGGTCTCGTTTTAGCTACTTCACATGTACATAGGGGCACAACTTGTTTCCAACCAGGTTTAAGCAGCTGCTAATTCACTACAGTTTATAGATAAAAGCAGATACTCCCATGTTGACTTCCTAAGCAAAAGTGTGGAAACACTGAAAGCTCTCCCAAAGCATTTGTCAGGGTTTAACTATGGTAGGCACAATAAGGCAAGATTTAAAGTGAGACAAGGACTCAAAATCTCCCTGAATGCTACCCAAGTATTAAATTAATGTGAGGCAGAAAAACAGAACTCTGTATCAAATGTGTCCTACTCCTGGCGATTTAAGAAAAACTGACTTCTGGGGCACCTGGGTCGCTCAGTCAGTTAAGCGACTGACTTCAGGTCAGGTCATGATATGTGGTTCTGTGAGTTCAAGCCCCACATCAGGCTCTACTATCAGCATGGAGCTCACTTTGGATCCTCTGTCTCCCTCTCTCTGCCCTTACCCTGCTCACATGCATTCTAGCTTTCTCTCAAAAATAAACATTAAAAATTTTCCAAAAAAAAAATTAAAAAAAAAGAAAAAGTGACTTCCCTTAATAGTTATAAATATTATCCCTTGTAGTAGTTAAGTCATAAGGTCTGCTCAGGGATTTTCCATTTCTTCTTCACAACACAAAGTAGGAGCATTTCTTTACCATGTTTGGGGTAGGCAATATCCTGTGGCTTTCTTTGGCTAAGAAAGTATGAAGGGAAGAGATGCATGCCACTTACAAACAAAATCTTTAAGAGCCATGGAGTAATTCACCTTATTCCCTTTTCCTGCCTCAATAGTCATCAAAGTATGTCTTGAGATAAAGCCTCAATCTACTGGGTCTTGGAGTAACTATGATAAACTTGAAGATAGTTGCTTTACTCTGTTAAATATGTATTGTAAGAAATATCTTCTTTTGTTTAAACCACTGAGACATTGAGATTTATGAACTGTTATCACAGCGTCATGCAGACTTCCAATACTCACAGCATGACCTCATACACACCCTCTCAAGAACATCCACAAACAAAATGGAAGTAAATTGTATCAATACCAAAGAGTCCAATAGAAGATTAAATGGTAAACTCAAAGAATATCCTAGCTTAACAGGTAAAGCAAATCTATTTCACAAGTAGGAAAACTATCTACTTTTAAAAATAATTCTCAATCTTTCAGGAAAAAAAAGTGTGTATGTGTTTGTTTTATTTGTGTGCTCCTGGTACTTAAAATTTTAATTTCTTACTAATGGCATTGATGCTGAAAACTATCTACTTCATAATTTTAATTCTGGGACTCCTTACATTTAGCTTAAGCCAAGAATCAGACTTAAATAGGAAATTAAATTTATTTAATTTACATGTACAGTGTAAAAAACTGTCAAATACTATTCAGGAAGTGTTTCTCCACAATGACTCCTAATAGGTTAAAATATTCTAGTAACCTGCCTCAAGCTTTTGACAATGTCAAAGTAACGACACTCTGACAGTCTCCTCCTTCAGCTCTAGAAAGTGCCTGTTAGTCCAATCAAAGGACAGTGGCTACTAACACTGCTAGGTACTAACAACCAGTCAATCCCTTAGTTCATCAGAATTTAGGCTATTTCTTCAACATCGAAGGCTTTTAGATATTTTAACACTATGAATTTTGAAATATTATAACAAATTTTATAAACTAGCCACTCTGTGTCACCTGTGTACATTTAAAAACACTATTTGAATAAATCAAGAGCAAGACATCTGTAAAGCAAAGGCATCAAATGTATCCAGTGACATGGTCTTCAGAATATACACAAGTCTTAACACCTTCTTGTAGTTGTACAGATAAAAGGTAGTTAAGATTTCTACAGGCATTGATGATAATATTACTCACTCTTTTATTGTTGTTAATGGAGTGTTGCAGGTAAATTCTAGCAGTAACAAAGAGATGACGTTCAAATAGTGAATTTGATCTGTACCTCTTATTTGATCTGTACCCCCATTATTTGATCTGTACCTCTTCAAAATCCACTGAGTGGTTGTGAAATATATTCTGACCCCTATGCATGACAGTCCTTAAAGCTTCTCCTGCCCATATTAGCGAAGACATGATTTTGACCCTCTGGATGATCGTAAGTAATGCTTCAAAAAGAACATCTCATTTTTCCTTGCAGTCTCCCAGGGTAGATTATCACAAATCTTTCTTCTCTACCTTTAGAACTTAAACCAGAACAAGTAAAATTTCTTCTGTCATGTTCTTTTCATTTGTCATACAGTCAGTGAATTTAATATACAGCAACATTAAACCACTGTAGGAACAGACATTAGTGTATGTCCAAAATATTTTCCAGAATGTGGATCAATAGCCACCATACCCAAGAAAAAACAATTAAGGTTTGATTTTATAGGTAAATTATATAAGTATTATGCTGAAATCTGAAGGGAATGTTAGAGTTTTAATGAAATGCAAAAAAATCATGATATATAATGTAGTTATAAAATTCTGAGAGCTGAAAGTCTTATTTGTAAATCAAGGATTGAACTTGATTATCTTATCTTTGCCAAATATTCTAGATTTGGTAAAAAGCCCTATCTTATTATAATTTCTTTTAATGTGATTTCTAATAATTTAAACAGTGTAACATCATACATAATACATGTCAATATACTGTGCCAATATAGGATGTGATATAGTTATACTCCTCTTTTATATTTAAGATGTATGAACTCAATACATCCTGTTATCCAATGCAGCCAGGAAGACATTTGTGAAGAAAAGTTAACTCAGTACTTTCTCTCACGAAAGGAAGAAAGAAAGGAAGAAAGAAAGAAAGAAAGAAAGGAAGGAAGGAAGAAAGAAAACAAAATAAGGAAAAAGAAAAAAAAAAGAAAGAAAAAAAAAAAATGGGGGGGGGGGGGGTTGATTTGGGAACATTACCAAACTGATTATTTTCAATACAGCTACCTAATAAGAAAAATCGTATCAATTAAGAGAGAAACATAGATGGATTTTATTATAATAAATGTGTTATATTAAAGGTCAATGCATTAAATGAGGTAAAGAATAAACAGCAAAAATTGCAAAGGCCTATATGAAGATACATTAGCATACATCCTGCTCACTTTTAAGTAAAAAAGTGACGATGATAATGATAATAATAGAAAGAAGCTTCCAAAATTTTTTTTTAGGAACTTATGGTTGCCTCTGGGGGAGAAAACCCCAAAACATCATCATCAAAATTTTAATGAGACTTCAACCCTTCGAGATGTTGTCAAAGAAGCTGCTCCCTGTCCTCACTTTTAAAAAGGAAATGAGAAATGTGAAAGCTTAGGAAAAAAAATATCGGCTGGCAGGAAGAAATTCCATCTTGTTGGGTCTCTGAAACAGCGGAGGACTGAACACTTGTAAACACGGTACCTTGAGCAATAGTTGCCTTATGGCTTGTAGTTTGAGGCCAAGAATAGCATGATAAACTTAGAATGTGTTTATCTCTTGGCAGCCTCATTTTACTTACAAGCTGGGAGGGACAAAGACCAACAATTTTCCACCTACAAAGTGCATCTAAACTGGCAGGCAGCTCAGTGAGTAAGTCAACTTGAACCTCCAGATCACAACTACTCTCAAAGACAGATGGACAATTTTGGAAAAGGGGATGATTCAGCCAATATCTCAAGGCATTTGTGGTTACAATGTCCTATAGTTGGGGTGTGGGTGGGGGAAGCTTTAATTTGGAGACTTCACATACGTTTAGTGCTATTTTAAGAGACAAACGGTACAAGCGCAAATTTTTATAATTCTGTGTTTAGTGCTAGTTGGAAACAGGTAGGAAGGTGGCAGAATTTTGAGAACCTGTGTGTTTAGCTTTCTCTGTTTTGGAGAGAGTATTTTTCCAAATACTGATTTTATTCTGTTATTTTTTACTTCTTTTATAACAGTAAAGCACTGTGTCTGTTTAATTCAGTGGTTCAACGTCAAGTGTTTAATGGTTGATCATAAAGCCAACTAGACTTTTATACTTTATTTTAATAAATTGCTTAAGATTAGCACGAATTACATGAAGTATGGTTGGGAAAAGAGGAGCATGGATTCTATAATTTTGAAGACCAAACAAGGGAACTTTTTGCTACAAGGTTAGGATATCTGCTGAAGCGGGGTTATGAATGTAGTGGGTGTGTTATTTTTCAAATTACAATAACATTTTGAGATAAAATAAACTTTTTTTAACCCACTGGGTTCTTTTTTTTTCTTTTGCTTTCAATACAATCCTCTTCTGCTTCAATACACAGCTGATTACCAAGATTAGTCTGAATCCTTGGAAAGTGCAGGGAAAATCTTTTGGTATTGAGACAGCTCATTTTATGGATACAGTATGGTTCTGATTTCACAAGTTAATGATTTACATTATCAGAAGGAATAAAAAATAATCATGGCCCTCTTCATAAAACACTCCCTGATCAAGCAGAAAGTACAAAATAATTTCAGAATGGAAATTAAATACAATCAGGTATTTTACTCAACTCAAAATTTTCCATTAGAAATTTTTTTCAGGTAAAGCAAAATAAAAGCATTTTTATACTTTTTAAAATAAGTTAATAGATTTGTGAAGAGAAAAAGGAATGGCCAAAGCAATGAATACTGCGAAGTGTTCAAAGTAGATTCTAAGAAATTTGGTGAATGACTCATCATGATTTCTTCCAGACAGTGGCAAATTAACATATTTTACACCCAGAGCAAAATTAATGCAGTTGAGCCTGCCAAATACCAATTCCTTTGCCTTACCACATGTCCAGAATAATTGTTTCAATAAAAGGCTTTCCTGTAGACCTCCATCATAGCTAATTTTGTCAGCTCCTACCCTGCAACTTTTACTGAAGAGATCCAGCCCCCTCCAGGCCAGTGTTACTATCTTTTTGCCTTATATAGCATACCCTGAGTACTTCACTTGTTCTGTATGAATTATATCACTACATGGAAAACTAATCTGATTAAATATTTTCTAATAGTATATTTCCATTTTCTACAAGCACATCATTAGCAAAATAATAATTTAAAGAACTCAATTTTCTCTCAAGAACAACCGTATCGCTTTAAATTTTACAAGGTTTTGAAAATTCGATTTGGATTTCTAACTGGTAACACGATTGGACCCAAAGCATCTTGCTGAGTCCACTGCAGTTTTGAATCAGAACTGACATAAAGCCTCCTTGCTATTTAAGGTGAATGAGTCCCACCCAGAAAGCAACTGTGTTTAACTGACATTTGTCTTTCTCATTGTCAAATCATTACTCTTTCAGTACCAGTGTTTGAAGTAGTCACATATATTTCATGGAATCAGAACTGTATGCTTTCCAGAAGAATTAGGAAAGATACTAGAGATTACTAGAAGAAAAATACTAGTCAAACTACAGCCTCAATATGAACAATACTATATCACCAAAGGAGAAAAATATTCAAAATGAGTGAGGATCCAAGGGGAAAACCTAAGGCAAGGTGATTCTTAAAAAATTCTTAAAATACTTGTCAACAGCAAAAATGTCAGAAATGGAAGAACCAGCAAATCAGTCCCTATCCAGATATAATACATGCCAAAATGGGAGTCTCATAAAGGAAACAATGTTGGTGATAATACCTGTGACAACACAGCCCTTGGGAATGTACATTTTAAACATTCAGAATTAGTAAAATGGATCTGAATAGGAAAAGTGCTTCTCTGCTTTGAAAAGGAGAGGGCGCACACGGATACTGTCGTGGACACTAGATACTGAGAGAAAGGAGAAAATGTTGCCCATGTTCTGAGAACATGCAGTTCTGTCCAGGGAGAGAATGTAAGAATGTAAAAAAAATGAGACAATGCATTATCAAGCCAATGTGCCATAAGGTTCCTGACCTCTTAGCAAAAGTGAACTTCTTTTATCTACCAAAAACCTAAAGTAAATTGTTGCTTCTAGGTTTTATTGTCATAACCTGGCATAAACACAAGAGCGTTGAAAAGTCTGAAAACATAGAAAAAGTTTCTTTTCTATGCCAGAGGAGACTTTCTGCCAACTACCTCTTAACTTAAAAGGGAGAATCCAATCCAATGAGACTAAATGAGATGACTGGAATGTAAAACACCACTGTCCAGTACAAACAGCCAGAGAACACTTTCCATTTAAAAACGTCTTGCTGCTGAACAAACATAGCTAACTAACTCCCCTGAAGATTATTTTAGCCCTTGTTGCCTTTGCACAAAGATTCCTCAGGTTACTTTAAGATTGTCCTTTCATTACACCGAGAACAGGCCATCTCTATTTGAGTGTGAAGAACTTAAGCCACTGAGGGTGTTTGAAAGTTTGGCTCTGGACCATGCCTTTGGAAGGATATTCCAATGTTTACCAATGCTTTTCCTTGGCTGCACAGTACCTGCACCTGTGTGTTATGCTAAGAAAATATTTCTGTCCCTAGGAATATTTAAACTGCTTAAATTCACAACACAGAAGACAACTCTAGCTTTGTGTTAAGGACCTGATTGTTCTATCTTAGTAGAGAATTCCAGCCCAATTTTAGCTTCTTCCTACACACTTTTTCCTACATTTTCTTCCTACCCTCCCCGCTACCTACATTTTGGCTAATCCTTTGCCCAGGATTTCCACTGGATTAGCCAAAGAAAAAGAGGTAAAGCAAGCCAAGCATTTCATACAAAAATGTATTCCCTTTCCCATTATGCAAAATAACCAAATATTAAAAACGATCCCAATTTTAATCTTAGGAGTTTTGATTCCTAATATTAATTATGTTCAGTATGTTTGTCTGGACTCAAAAATTACCAGATCAACCTTGGAAAACCTATTCACTACAAGAAAATTAATTGAAAGTTAATTTGTTGAAGGCACATGTACTTTTATCCAATAAACTTAAAAAATAAATTACAACAGTCCCTATTGGATGAGACAGTTGCACCATCTTTTCAAGATTTTTGTAAAGTTTTAGTTGACCACTTTTCAATTAGTCTTCATAATAGCATTGTAGGGAATGCTCAATTTCTCTCTGCCCCAAGAGAAAAACATATCCATAAAAATGTATGAGAATATTTTCATGAAAAAAATTTCATGAGGAATACATTTACATATTCATTAAAATATAGTTTTTAATAGTTCTTTGAATATATTCTTAATTATATATTTTAAATACAGTCTCATGAATATCTTCTTGTGACCCTCAGATTTCCCCTCTCTCTGCTTTATCTCCTTTATTACATCTTTAGCTCAGTCTCCTCTTTCAATAGACACCAATCTCCCCATCGCCATTCACCCTGTCTATCCCCCTCTGGTTTGTCCCTAGGTAGGGTGGCCAGACATCCTGTCCTAGAACATTCCTGGTTTTTCACTTGAGTTAGTAAAATAAGATTTGTTAAATATTTTAGTGTCTCCTTTCCTTCTCAAATGAATCCTGGTTGAACAATACATGGTTTCTCTCTTGAATCCTCCTCTCTGTCATCTCCAGTCTGGAATTTGTTGTGTGATGACAGTGCTGGTTCCCAACAGGCAATCTCTACCTTTCATCTCACTTTTCTCCAGTCAAGAATAAGTAGTCAAGGAGACACAGATTAAAATTAACTAAAAACACTGTGAGGAAAACAAAATGAAACCTGTCAAATGAACCTTGGCAGGAAATCCAGTGGTCAGTAAAATGGACCCGTAAGATGTAATAAAGAAGGTAATGCCACCAAGATGGTTGGCATTTCCAAAAGGAATGTAAATGTAGTTTTACAAAAAAATGCCAGCACAGTTTTGACAAAGTTACACCTCTTTGTTTCCACAGAATCAGGCTCATAGGCTTCCATTCTTCCAGATGTAAATAGGTATGTATTGATTGAAAGTGTTTTGACAAATATTTTCCCATGTTATTTACATGTTTTCAGACTCATGAAGTACATGAATGTGTTTGCAGACACATGTTTATGTAAGTGTTAAAGAAACTTTCACATTCAGAATCAAGTTATCTGGGGCAGGGAGCATAATCTTATAATTTAGCTTGATCACTATAGTAAATTAAGAAAGAGTGATAGAGATGCGAAGAATTAAAACCACCAGAAACATTAAAAACCAACAATACAAAGCCTGAATTTGTTTTTTTCTTTATGTTTTTATTTCATTTTTGAGAGAGAGTGACAGAATGTGGGCAGGGGAGGGGCATAGAGAGAAAGGGAGACACAGAATCTGAAGCAGGCTCTGAGCTGTCAGTACGGAGCCCCACGCAGGGCTCGAACTCACAGACTGTAAGATTATGACCTGAGCTGAAGTCAGATACTTAACCAACTGACCCACCCAGGTGCCCCCAAAGCCTGAACTTAGATAATAATATTTGAAGATTTTCATAAGTTACTGGGGAATTAAAGAGCTATTAAGGTTTGTGCAAAACTGGCAAACAGTAAAATTTTTAAAAAGCCTTTTTCACAAAAGTATCATATACATTGCATGCAATTGTTTAAAAGCAGAAATATGAAATTTTTACTCATGTTTCCTTATTATTATAGACTCTTACTTTACTCATGCAGAGAAACATTTATGCCCTTTTAGGTGGGAGTAAATATTTTCTGTTAGTGACTTAAAAAATTCATGTGCTCAATGTCAACAGTATTTCTGAATCTTCCATAACATTTTGACTTTCCTGCCCATTAAAGCAATAAAATCACCTGTTTTGTTTTTAAAATCCTAAAATTTCTCTTTAAACATCAGATGGTTCTAAAAATCATTTTGATAATTTAATTTAAATCAGTCATAAGCATATGGATTAGCTTTCACTGAATCACAATGATATTAAAAGTTAATGCAAAATATTTTTGGTACAATATAGTTCATTTTGAGATAAAAAAGTGTTTGAAAAAATACTGATTCTGTATTGTTCAATATTATAAAATATAGTTAGGTGTATCCCAGAGTTGAAAGAATCCTTTACCAATTTTTTTTTTAAGTCTTAAGAACAATCTCAAAATTTAACTTCCATTTATTTATTGGTCTTCCCCCAAAAGATTTACAGGAATGTCTACATATTTCATGCAGAAAACTTTAAAAGGCACAGAAGAATCCTCTCCAACTTCTTTAATTGACATTTTATAGTTTTGGGGATGCAGGACTTTTACCATCTTGGTTAAGTTTATTCCTAGGTATTTTATTATTTTTGATGTGATTGTAAATGGGACTGTTTTCTTAATTTGACTTTCTGTGACTTCATTATTAGTGTATACAAATGCAACAGATTTCTGAATATTAATTTTGTGTCCTGTGATACAAATAATGAATTAATAAATTCATTTAAGATATTCTATACTCATTATTAGAAGAGCCAAAATTCACTTACATGTAGAATTTAAGAAACAAATAAACAAAGGGGAAAACAAGACAAAAAAAAAAAATTAAAAACAGAGAACAAACTGATGCTTTCCAGAGGGGAAGTGGGTGGAAGCATGGATGGGTGAAATAGGTAAAGGGGATTAAGACCACAGTTATTGTGATGAGCAATGAGTACCATACTGCATTGTTGAATCATTATTAAAACAAAACAAAAAACAATCAGAAGAGTTCAAGGGAAGAAACACAACAATACTCACCATCTAGGTAGAGATAACCATTGTTAACATGTAAACATTTTGGTATTTACACCAAATACATGAGTCTTCCTAACATATATGAGTAGTCCAGGCAAATATACACATATAAGTAGTGTGAAATTACACCATGATGCCTTAACTTACAGGAATAGTACCGTAAGTTCTTAGGGAAAAAGAAAAGTATCCAAAATATTCAGAAATAACAGAATGATGGGTGAAGCAAAGAAGTAAAATAGGAAAAAAAAAAAAAAGGAAAGAAAGAAGAAAGAAAGCGAATGAGAGAAGGGAAAAAAACAATGGTTTGCCAAATTGAGGTAATTCACCAGCCATTCCCTCCAAGAGCATTTTACCTTGGAATAAGCTAAAATAGGAGAAGCAAACCCATAGTCCTAGATTCTGATCCCACTCCAGGAAGCTGTTGTTTATTTGTTGTTTAGTGACTTGCCTGAAACAACTCTGTGGCGTGTGTCTCCTCAATGGTGTGCCACACTGAGGACTCCTCGGTTTTTTGTTTGTTTGTTTTGTTCTGTTTTGTTTTTATGACTGTTTTTGTTTTTAAGTCTGGCATCAATTACCAAAGAGTTAAGTTAGTATTTACTTTTGTGAGGGAAATAAAATGTAGTGATTCATAGGGTGCAGGGGGCTGGCAATATTCTATTTTTTGACCAGACGGGTGGCTGAGTATTGCCTTTGTGATAAATCACTGAGTTCTACAACTTTGTTTTGTGTACATTCTGCAAGCTTATTTGTTTTATAATAATAAGGTTATATTTATTATCTTGATTGCAGTGATTATTTCATAAATATACATGTATACAATTTCATATATATATAATTTCATGGATGTATATACATATATATGTACATATATATGGCACTGGTGTATATGTGGCAAAAATTAACCAAGTTAAACACTTGATATATATTCAGGTGAATGTCTATCAAATTAGAAATAATGCAATGTGAATTTAAAAGCTTTAAAAAAAGAAGAACGTAAGATGTATTTTTTTCTTTAAAAGGAATCAGCACTATATGTTGGATGGTAATCATAAGATTATTCAACCCCAAGAAACACACTTCCAGTCCTCAAAATAGACTTTATCTCTCTATCTAGTACCTGCTTTATTTTGTAGTAGGTATGAAAACTTGAACTGCACCTGGGAAGGCAAAGGTATGCAATATTTTTTTAAAGACTTGATTAACACCTGCTTAAATATTTTCTCCCAATCTTTAATTAAACAGTTAAGGTAGGACTTCATCTCTAGATATACAATCAGACTGAGTCTGAGTAATACTCTACAGCTGTTAATTTCCCTTTCCAAAGAGTGTTAAACACCAAAAGAGACTTCACTTTCCAAAAACAGTGCTCTTCACTTTCTAAAAGAAGCAAAATGTCAAATTAAAAAAAAATACATATATGCAAGTAGAAAAAACAATTCCAACCATTTTTTTATTCTGAATATCACAAATACACATTTTCCCTCCATTCTAGGAACAATGTCTAAAGATTCCAAAATAAAATTTAGTTCAATAAAATGAAAAATTGAGATTTCTCCAAACATATCAACTATCAGTACTACTCTAAAATATGTATCTACAACATCTAAAAACAGTAACAATAAATTAAGTTGCAAAATTCTAGTCCAACCATCTGTAAGATGAGATCTTTATTATAACTCTGCAATTACTTTCAGCATCACCTAGCTTCTAGAAAGCCAAGTGAAAAGGTATATAGAAGACATTTATACTCTAAGTACATAATACTTAAGTCACTATTTATAAAATAATGAAAGCCATACTTTATTCTTAAGCATAGTATCAAATTTCTTGTCCCATTTTCTGATTTGCAGAATTTTAGAGCTTCTTCAATTCCTTGACCAGTTAATTTTCTTTTTAATAGTGCATTGTACTTGGTAAAGAAAAAGAGAGTGAAAGAGAAGGGGAGGAGAAAGGACAGAGGGAAGGAGAGAAACAGGGGAAAGAGTAAGAGCACCTCTGTGACGTGATCATCACAGCAGTTTTCAGGGTAACAGCCATAGCTGAGTTAGAGGGACAACTCTTCGCTGGTAATTTCCAAAGCACATCAGTAGGACCAAGAGCAATACTATCTCCCTGTGAGTATGGAGATTGTCACTCAGGAAGGAAGAGTAAGATTACTCATGAGAACGTTTCGTTAATAAGGTGGTCAAGCACTCAATTCTGAAGTCAGATTGTGTGTCTGAATTGTGGTTCTCCCATACTTGCTATGTCATCTCAAACAAGTCCCTTAACCACCCTGTGCATCAGTTTTCTCATGTGTAAAGTAAGGATATTAATCAGGCATACTTCACAGGATTGTTGTGAGGATTAAATATGCCCATATATTGAAAAGGTTCAGAACATTGTTTGGCATTTCTATCTAAATGTTTGGTATTATTCATTTTTACTATTATACCTATCTGATGATTTGTATCACTTAATAAAACAAGAATTTGGTACAAAAAGCCATATTTTTATTTATCTCAAGTATTCGTTAACTTGAAAACATCACCTACCCTACCCACAACAGTTAAATTCCTATGTAGTTCCAAGAAGCTTCATCACAACATGTAATTTTTAAGGAGTTATTCCAAGAAATTATGATTTAGTCCATCCATTACATTACCCAAAATGCATTAATGAATCCAGACCCCAAACCCATTGAAATAATAGTATCAGACGTGAACTCTTTTTTAGGTTTATTTTTGAGAGAGAGAGCCACGCAGAGAAGGAGCAAGAGAATTTTAAGTAGGCTCCACACTGTCAGCACAGAGCCCAATATGGGGCTCAAACTCAGGAACCCTGAGATCATGACCTGAGCTGAAATCAAGAGTCAGATGCTTAACCAGCTGAGCAAGATTTGAACTCTTCCAGAGAAAAAGTCTTATCACGTTTAGAATTAAAAACAACTTGAGTGAATGAGAGATTTCAGAAACTAATCTTTGATTAAAATGTCTTTTTAAGATTTTCTAAAATAAATTCCCTCCTAAAACTTATAAATACCCTCCACTAAAATATTATTTTTAGTGAATCCCCAGTGACATAATAGTAAATGAATTTCATGTAGAATAGTATGTTATCATATACTATCAATATAATAGCATTCTAGCCAAATTTTAAGTTACAAATATAAGGCTTTAGTGAAGAGTGTTTAGAATGACACTCTTTAGAATAGAAGCCTAGAGCAGTCATGGAATAAGTGGAACTATCTGGTTATTGTCTCTTTATGTTAGTTTCAGTATTATACCTGAGTAATCTGTGAAAACAAAGCTTAATAAAGGCTAATATTTGGGCTAATAAAATATTAATAAGAATATATTAAGCAAAATAAGAATGACTAAGGAAAGCAAAGTATTAATCATACCAAAATGTGTCTGATTACTTCAGTGAAGAATGTATAATTTTAGTGGATACTGTTAATATCTCACCAAGACCTATTTAGTGGCAGACACACCCATTCCCAGATAGTATGAGTGTTGGCTTTTAATGGTTTCTGGCTGCCTTCTCCCCTGGAGAACTGACCCCATCATGTGAGAGCTACTTCACAAACAGGTGCCCCCCTACCTCCCACATGTGGCAAAACTAAAATCAGGTATATCTTCAATCCTTTTCCCAGGCTTTGCTTCTAGAAATCTAAGACCATTTTAATTTCCTCCTCAAAATCAGTCAAGAAGGATTATGTCTAGGATTTAAGTAAGTTACAAGAAGCATTATTTAAATATAATTGTTAGTCCTTACTAGAGTAATGAATCATTTTTTTCCTATCGTTATTATTTCAATGGTAACCAAATAGTCTTTTTGTAGCATTGGAACACACGAACTACATGGCCTTCTATGAATGGAAGTCCAAGTATGTATGTGTGTGTGTGTGTGTGTGTGTGTGTGTGTGTGTGTGTGTCTATGTGACTGTGTCTGTATCTGTATGCTCACGTGTATAGGTAGTATAATTTCTGAACCACAATTGTGATATTTACATATACACATACATATTGCATTTTGCTATGTGGTTAACTGATTGAAATCAACACATTTAAAAGTACAAATTCTAGAAAAAATGGACTCAAAGAAGTGTATCAGCATTATCTCAAGCTTCCTTTTGAAGGGTTAATTTTCTATGATTGCTATTCTTGATGGATCTAAGAATTCTATACGTTGGATAGAATAAATTAAGATATGTCTTTGCCACTCAACGAATACACCTGAATGAACGTGGGCCCAGGACTTGCAACATATTCACAGGTAATCTATAGGTCTCCTATCATCTATAGGGCTAAACTTAAAACTGCAGTTCTTTTTAGATTTTAAAATAAACTTTAGGAATAAATTAAATAGAACTCTTTTTTACCTCATCTGAACTGTTAGAAATTGAGATGGTCTTAAAGCTGCAAAGTCATAATTCTCAACGAGTTGGATATTGTTTTGACATTTTCAAAGATCTATGATCATTTAGTAGTTAAATTCTGCATTGATCCTTGTATAGATCAACTCTTGTTCAGGTTACAGGAGAAGGATGACAGAATAGATACTAAATAAGCAAATGCTCATCATGTTTCTTTGACTTGCTTGTCTATTGACTTATCAAATGATAAGAAAATGCTATGCTTTCATGAATATAAC
This sequence comes from Panthera uncia, assembly GCF_023721935.1. NCBI lineage: Eukaryota > Metazoa > Chordata > Mammalia > Carnivora > Felidae > Panthera > Panthera uncia. The sequence goes on from NW_026057577.1 coordinate 67,209,664, forward strand.
CTCTCTTACTTGCACTTACATCACCCCCCACAGGATTTTCTTTAGCATGGCATATGGTCCTATTGTTGTACACTCTGCCAGTTGAGCAAGTGGTGACTGATAGAATTCCTTAAGGCAGTTAAGACCTGTAGTGTAAGAGAGCAGAAAATAAGCAGAAAACGGAGGCCATTTCCCTTTGGCTGACCAGCGTTCACCTCAGGTCTCTTTTCTCTCAACTCTCTAAATAGGGTGCTATCGTGCACGTTTGTGAAAAAGAAGGAATTACTGAATATTCAAAGTGTTCTGATTTTACTTCTTTTTGGTCCAACCTGCAACTGAAAGACGTCTAGTACTTTTCAAACTGAAGATGCACTGTCTAGGAAAGGTCTATCTAAATTGAAATAAAATATAATTAACTGAAATAAATCGATTCTAACTTGGGATGCTTAGAAACACCAGGATAACCAATGTAGGTTAGTACACTGATGGAGAAGGAGAGATGTGGGGGAAAACAGTGGAGGGAAATGAAGGAGATTTAAGGTGAGGGACGAGAAGAGAAAAACATGAAAATTAGTCTAAAATTGTTGAGGCACGTATGATTTTTACTGTTACTGAGCTTATTGAGTATCACCAGCATTTATGTTAAAAATTAACAAGTGTGGGGGCGCCTGGGTGGCTCAGTCGGTTAAGCGTCCGACTTCAGCCAGGTCACGATCTCGCGGTCCGTGAGTTCGAGCCCCGCGTCAGGCTCTGGGCTGATGGCTCAGATCCTGGAGCCTGCTTCCGGTTCTGTGTCTCCTTCTCTCTCTGCCCCTCCCCCCTTCATGCTCTGTCTCTCTCTGTCTCAAAATAAATAAATGTTAAAAAAAATAAAAATTAAAAATAAAAAAAAAAAATTAACAAGTGTGGACTTCTAGAAGACCCATCAGATGAGTTCAAAGAAAAGGGGGTTAGAGGGTTATAAATACAGAAATATCAAAGTTCAAAAATTCAAGAAGACAAGGAAAACAAATCTAACTCTGAAATGATATCATACTTGGCAAAGGAAAGAGGAAAAAAAAATATGACAAGTTCATTTGTTTCAGAGAAAATTCTCCCTCTAATTCCCTTATTTTGGTTACATTTTAAGAGTTAAAAAATCATTTAAATTCATGACCTTAGAATTTCTATTTAAAAGGGTTTAACACCCCATGATACAGCTTCTCCAAACCCTCCAATGTATTAAAATACCTGTAAAAATGTATTTTAAAACTAGATACTTTTTAAAGATTGCAATCACAACAAGAATCCCTATAATAGACTTATTAGCAAATTCTTTAGGAAATTTCCATTAAAACCAGGATGGATGGAGGGGTTTACATAGAAGTTCAAAGAACCAGATGGGGGGGTGGGACGGGCGCCTGGGTGGCTCAGTTGGTTAAGTGTCCGACTTCAGCTCAGGTCATGATCTCACATTCTGTGAGTTCAAGCCCCACGTTGGGCTCTGTGCTGACAGCTCAGAGCCTGGAGCCTGCTTCAGATTCTGTGTCTCCCCCTCTCTCTGCCTCTCCCCTGCTCATGCTCTGTCTCTGTCTCAAATATTAAAAAACATTAAAAAAAATTAAAAACAAACAAAAACAAAAACAAAACAAAGAACCAGACAGGCTCAACTGCTGAAAACAGAGAAAAGCAGCTCAACTGAAATAAGATTAGAAAACCTTGCCCTCCCTACCCTGACACATTCTAGCATTTAACTATGAAGTCTAAGAGAATTATAACCTGAAAATTAGGCATCCATTCTCTACTAAAAGATGTTGCTTCTAAGAAACTTAAAAGATCCCTCTGTAAGTACTCTTCACATACTTCAATTTAGTGGCTCAACGCTCTTAACACAATTGGGCATAAAAAATGTGGACTTTTAAAGTGTATTTTGGCACCAAGAGAAGCATATACCTCTTGAAAACCAGGACAGAAATATCTGTGAAAATTTTAGTCTATCTTATATTGAGTTGACCAGGAATGTGCAAGAACCAACCAAATAAAAGACTCTCACTTTGGTCCAACATATGCATATCTGAAGGCTGCTTTCTGGCCACCTGGATGGTAACTGTCAAACTCCCTTACAACTGCAGAACTCAAGAAGGCACTCAGTGAGTACGTGGGCAGATGGTAGGTGAAGTGAAGAACAACATAATATTTTAAAATATTACAAGTGAAAAGATCTATTTTAGACTAGAATGATTGAATAACAAGAATTTAAGAAGAATACTATAAAATCTCAATGAAAGAAACATCATCCTGGAAACCATCTACAAAAGATACTTCTTACAAAACCAGGAAATTTTTTAAAAGTTGTATATTCACAATAAAATATAAGAGGATATCACTACAAGGAAACCATATAGTGAAATTTAGGAGAACAAAGGGTCTTCAGGAAAAAAAACATTAATAGTGAACTAGAATTCATTTTTGTATTAGTTTTCATTTTGTTTTGCACATTTTATGAAACACTGAAATAGTGAAACAAAATTTAAACATAGAATAGCATTACTTTAAAATTCTTTTATAAGCTATTAATATAAAAGTAAATATTACTTGTGGTGGTTTCAATTTGCATTTTCCTGATCATTAGTGATGCTGAGCATCTTTTTATGAGTCTCTTGGCCATCTAGATGTATTCTTTGGATAAATGTCTAGATGTCTTCCTGACTTCTGCCCTTTTTTAATTGGATTATTATTTATTTTAGTATTGAGTTAAGTTCTTTATATATTTTGGGTATTAACCCCTTATCAGATATACCATTTGCAAATATCTTCTCCCATTTGGTGGGTTCTTTTTATTCTATTGATGGTTTCCTTTACTATCTTATATCTTTTTATTTTGGTGTAGTCCCAAGTGTTTAATTTTGCTTTTGTTTACCTTGTCTGAGGAGACACGTCTAGAAAAATGTTTCTATAACCAATGTTAACAAAATACTGCCTATGTTGTCTTCTAGGATTTTTATGGTTTCAGATCTCACATTAAGGTCTTCAATCCATTTTGAGTCTGTTTTTGCATATAATGTAAAAAAGTGGTCTAGTTTTCATTCTTTTGCATGTAGCTGTCCAGTTTTCCCAACACCATTTGTTGAAGAGACTGTCTTTATCCCCATTGCCTTTTTTTTTGGCCTTGTTTGCCATAGATTTATTGACCATAACATTTTGGGTTTATTTCTGGGCTCCTTATCTGTTTCATTGATACATATCTATTTTTGTGCCAGTACCATACTGTTTTGATTTGCAGCTTTTGTAGTTTATCTTGAAGTCTGGGATTATGATAGCTCCCATCTTGTTCTTCTTTTTCAAGATTGCTTTGGCTGTTTGGGTTTTTTGAAGTTCCATATAAATTTTAGGATTGTTTTGTCTATTTATATGACACATTGTAGGTCTTTTGATAGAGATGGCATTAAATCTGCAGATAGCCATGGGTAGTAGGAACATAACCCCTCTTCCCTGGTTTAAAAAAAAAACAAATAATCCAATTACAAATGGGCAGAAGACATTCAACATCACTAAGCATCAAGAAAATGCAAATCAAAATCATAATCAGCTATCATTTCACACCTGTCAGAATGGTTAAAATTGAAACAAGAGGACAGAGAAAAAACCCTCGTGGCACTGTTAGTGGGAATCCAAATTGGTGCAACCACTGTGGAAAACAGTACAAAGGTTCCTAAAAAAATTAAAAACAGAATTACTTTATGTTCCAAGAATTTCACTACTGAGCATTTACCAAAAAATATCAATACGCTAATTTGAAAAGATGTGTGCACCCTGTGTTTACTGCAGCATTATTTATAAAAGCCAAGATATGGAAGCAACCCAAGTGTCTATCAAAAGATGAATGAATAAAGATTATGTGGTGCATATATGCAATAAAATATTACTCAGCCACAAAAAAAGAATGACTTCTTGCCATTTGCAACAACATGGGTGAATCTAGAAGGCATAATTCTAAGCAAAAGAAGTCAGAGAAAAACAAATACTATACGATTTTACTCATGTAGAATTTAAGAAACAAAACAAATGAGCAAAAGAAAAAGAGACAAACCAAGAAACATGTTCTTTTTTTTTAATGTTTATTTTTGAGAGAGATAGAGAGAGAGAAAGTGAGCAGGGGAGGGGCAGAGAGAGAGGGAGACACAGAATCCGAAGCAGGTTCCGGGATCTGAGGTGTCAGCACAGAGCCCAACGTGGGGCTTGAACTCAGAAGCGGTGAGATCATGACCTGAGCTGAAGTAGGTCACTTAACCTACTGAGCCACCCACGCATCCCTTAGGAAACATATTCTTAACTACAGAGAAGAAACTGATGGTACCAGAGGGAATGGGGGGGGGGGGCAGCATGGGTGAAAAAGAGAATTAAAGACTACAATAATCATGATGAGCACTGAGCAATGTACAGAATTGGTCAATCAGTATATTGTACACCTGAAACTAATATACCACTATCTGATGATATATTGGAATTAAATAAAAGAATAAAATTAAAAATTTTTAAAGCAGGTATTGCTGAAACAAAATGAATAATGCAGAAGAAAAAATGCAAAAACAGAGGGAAAGGACAAAAAGATGAAATCAAACAGAAACTAAGGCAGAGATCCTACCTAAAATCATGGGGACCCTGAGAAAGAAACCAGAACTGGAAGAGAAACACCACCAAGATGTATTAAGCAGCAAAACAGAAGCTCTTCTGAGGTGGGGGAAAGAAGCCTAGACAACTCCTGGCCATTCTTTGGTAACATTTAATTATTTTTCTTCGAACTCAAGTAATACACATATAGTATAAAATTTGGGGGAAGTGGGAGAGAACAAGAGGGACAGAGAGACAGACAATGTGTGTGATAGAGAAAAAGATACACATACAGAGAATGAGAAAGGGAGAGGACAAAGAAAGATGGAAGGAAAAGAGGGAGAGAGAATGCAGGGGTGATCACATATCATAGCACTCCAGGAGATAATTACATTAAAATGTATGGCTCACTTATTGGAAGTAGATGTGAATGACTTCTGCTTCTTAGAACTCTGAGGTAACTGTTTATCTTTGTTACCTGTTCCCCCAACACACTTTATTTATCAACAATATTACAAAAAATAAGATGAGTAATTAGTTTTCTATGGTAAATTTTTTAATCAAGTTCCTATCTAGATAGTTACATTCCAGTTTTCAACCACTGTATCATAACACAATGATGTGGAGCAAAATAGTATCGCCATTCTTCTGTGCAAGTATATAAAACCTGTTATTTTATCCACGCGACTTCTTTAAATAATTATCCTGTGGAGTTCTTACACATGTTAATATTAACCTCACCTCTTTTGACTGAGAAAAAGAACTCCTGGAATTCATAGTAAAAAACCAAGCAAACAAAACACAAAACAAAACAAAAAAACAAAACAAAAAAAAACTTGAACATGTCTCATTACAAACAATTCTGTTATTTCTTTACAGTAAGTTTCAAGGATAAGAATTATTGGGACAGGTTGAAAAATTTTAGTATACTGACTGGACACTTCTATTTCCTTCTGGGGGTATGAATTATTTATTCACACTCTTTGTTCATTTTTTTATGAAGTGTTAGCCTTATGATAGGATGAGAGGAAGCTTGTCTTTTTAAAAGTTGTATTCATTCATCTATTATAGGTATTATAAAAATCTATTTCTTAGTTTATTGAATACCTTTGTTTTCAAATTAATTTTTAAATCTTTCATATTGATGAAATGATGATGAATCATTCTTGTGAGTTCTCTCTTTGGTTTAATTCCTATATATAAGGTATTCCTTGCTTAAGAGATCACATAAATATTACCAGTATTTATTGCTATTTAAGATTTCAATTTTTACATTAAATGTTTCCATCTTGATATTGATATATTGGAAAGTATGCATCTCTTTTAATTCTATTATTGCTCAAATAATATCAATATCTCCATTGATTTAACTGTATCATTTTTCAGCCAGTTTCTTCATGGCTCTGGCAAGAGGAGAGGAAGAGTAAGTATTTTGAAACAGGCCAAGAATGTTCTCCATAATAATGGCCTACTCTCAATGGAAAAGACGTGCTTTCTTTTCTTGAAAAATATACTGGACATTATATTCCCTGTCTTCCACAGCTTCCTTAGTTCTTTTTATTTCTGTGATGTTAATCTTTTTCTTCTTATCATGACAAACTTTATATATGTTCTGTATATTGTAGATGTAATTTTCTGCAATATCCTCAAGCTTTATATTATTCTACTACATAGGACATAGGAGTATTGTTCCTGCTATCCCACATTTGTCTGATTAAAACCTTGCTACACAAGTCTAGAATTTACCATGCTGTCAGTGATAATGGAGTACAATATATTTTCTTACGTACTTCTCAGGAGTGAAATTAAAATTGGTTCTCAATGACATCTCTAGTACAGTCCTTTCTCCCATTACATCTACTTAAAAAAAACTCTCAAATTCTATTTGGTTGCCCTAAATTTCTTGTGATATTATACATTCTTTCCCATTCCCATAATTTTAAAACTTTAGTCATCATTTTAATGGATACCTCCATGAGAAAAGGGGTGGAAAAGGAGGCAAGCAGGATTAAGAAATAATCCACATTTCATATGTGGAATTTAAGAAACAAAACAGATGAACATATGGGAAGTGGGGGTGGGGTGCGGAAGAGAGGGAAACAAACCACAAAACACTCTTAATGATAAGAGAACAAATTGAGGGTTGACAGAGGGAGGTGGGTGGGAGATGGGCTAGATGGGTGATAGGTATTAAGGATGGCACTTGTGATGAGCACTGGGTATTGTAAGTGATGAATCACTGAATTCTACTCCTGAAACCATATTGCACTGTTAACTAAAATGTAAATTAAAAAAAAAAATCAGCTGATTTCAAACTTCTCAGTAACCATGAGAGCAAGAAAGGATTGAAGAACTATAATGGAATGTAACAGCAAAACTCAAGTCAAAGCTCTACCAATTATTAGATTTATGACCTCAGGCAAGCTACATATTTTTTCTAAGTGACATCATTTCTTAACAAGGACAATAAAACCGGCCTCATAGGGTAACAGCAAAGCTTAAATGATACTGAATACATAAACCACAGAGCAGAGTACATCATAAATACCATATGTTATTAAATATAAGATTTTAAGGATTGTAAAATACACCATTATTTTATCTACTATTAAGTAAGGGAGCCAAAGACTGTCAATTAAACTGTGACATAATGCTTTAATGATAATCCTAAGTGACAATCTATCACCCCAGCTTCTCGTTTGCTTTGAAATTAATTTCAGCTATACTAAGATTTTTATGGCAGTTTCTCATAGTTTCATTTGCATTCTTTTGAGTGTGACAGACAATATTTGTGCACAAAGAATCTGTGATAAATAAATAATTAATACATTTTAGTCCTCTACCTTAGGGTTTTGTCCTTTCTTTGATAACATAGAGGACTTTCTTACTAGTTACAAAAAAAAAAAAAAAGTAAAAGCAGAGAAAAATTGTACTTTTTCCAACAATTAAAATTTTTGCATTAATATCAAATTTATACATCTCTTCTCTAAACTGTGACTTCCCTTATATTCAACTCAAAAACTTTTAACTGCTGAATTAGTGTGTAATTATTTTGAAGACATTTGAGATGGCATTTAAAGTCAATATGTGCAGTAACACCAATGCATACACTTAATTGAAGTAATGACGAAGAATTGTGACCAAATTTGTATATGCCTAACAAAAACGCCATTTGCATCTCAAAGTGCCACCCCTAAGTGCCACCCCAAAGTGACTATATGAGGTTATTACAAGTTATCAGAATTTTTGAAATGTTACAATATAAAAAATGTGCATTTTAGAATTGATGAACTATATGCAGTAAATATTATCAGCATGTATTGTAACAGCATTGAGAGTAAAAGTTTGTGTTCATGAAGATCTCATACCCATTCAAATTTTAATATTTTGAAAGGTATCAGACAATTTCATGCAGATGAGCAACCACTCCTAATACGTAGCTACAACACTGTTTTTTTTTTTATGAAAAAGATTACTTGAATATGATAATCAATAAGATACTGTGTTACAGCTTTTACAATGGGATACTATTCAGCAATAAAAGAAGAATTATCAACTTGTGTGCAAAGACATGATGAACCCAAAACGTTCATTGCTAAAAGAAGACATTTGCAAACAGCTATATACAGTCTAATTCCAAATATTTGAGCTTCTGTAAAAGGCAATAGAATAGAAATAGCACAAATGACAGTGATTACCAGAGGTGTGAGGTGGATAAGGCTAAGTCAGATAGAGTAGAGCACAGGTATTAGGTAGAGCTTAGGGTATTTTTTGAAGGCAGTAAAACTACTTTATGTGAAGCTGTAACAGTGGGTACATGGCATTATGCATCGGTCAAAACCCACATAATATTACAAAACAAATGACAGAAATAAAATCACTTAGGACATCAAAACATTGCAGGAAGGAATGAAAACTGTGACAGCAGAAGCTAGCTGTATTACAAACGCATGAAATGACCTTACTGCAGAGGGTGGGTGTAAAAGGTCCTGACCTAACTAACTTTAAAATAAACACAGTATATACAACTAAAAATCAAAGGAAATGTACAGATGTACTCTGCTCTAGTTGATAAAGTTGTTTCCCACATTGGTACTGGTTAATAATTGATAGTGCTATACATGTGTAACGAAACTGAACAATTACATAAATGTCTGGTAGATAGTGACAGATTTCTCACTCAGACCAGAACTTCACAGATAAGCAAGAAGAGGAAACTACAGTGATCCATGTGTTAAGGGATTAGAGTTGGAAACATCAGTATGAACTCATGTTTAACTTAATATACATACAGGTGGTTACATATACAAATATTTATAAATGTGTGTATACACACAGATTTTTATATACATATACGTTTCCTCACTCTGTCAGTTGAGAGGACCTAGAAAAAAAATCACACTTCTGTAGCAATAAGTGAACTAGCACCCAGATCTTGGTTTCTAATAACACTCTCCAATAAATAGAACCAGCATTCCTTGGAGAAATGGCTGATCCAAGGACAGGTTGGAAAAATATTAGGTCAATCTGAAGCATCTTTTAGTTCTAGAGTAAGGCTGTTGTCCAAAATAAATAAATAAATAAATAACCCAAACCCATATTTTTGAAGGTATGCTAAAGGGACACAGGAGTCAACTGAGGGAGCTCTCAACAACCAAAGCTAGAACAATTTGATTGACAAGATAAAGTAGCATTGGATTATAACCCAAAATATGAAGTCCATATTGATATAAATAAATGATTGGATAAAAAAGCAAATGCGGAAGGGATTAGACCTCTCTTGTAAAATTTCAAGTAATTTACATAAATATTTTACCCTTGAAAAGAGGAGAAACAAGTCCCCACCCCTTAAGTGTGAGCTACACACAATGGAAACATTTCATCAGCCTGAAAAATACTACCTTAGCCAGGCAATCAAACTCAACAAGAACAGTGATAAGTCATGCTCATAGTATGTACCCGTAATGTCTAGTTATATGTGTCAATTTAGCAAAGCTACAGTACTCATTTAATCAAGTACTAGACATTGCTGTTAAGGTATTCTGTAGATGTTAACACCTACAATCAACTGACTTTAAGTAAAGGAGATTACCCACCAAAATGTAGGTGGGCCCTATCTAATCAGTTGAAGACTTTAAGAGCAAAAACTGAGGTTTCTCCTAGAAAATGAAATTTTGCCTCAAGATTACAGCATCAACTCCAGCTTGAGTTTCTAGCCTGTGGACCACCCTACAAATTCACAATTACATGAGCCAATTGCTCAAAAATAATTCTCCTTATATAAATCCTGTGGGTTATATTTCTCTGGAGAACTCTGATAACAGTATCCTTGATATGATGTGATAAAAATGGCACTTTATCTCCATGGACTTCCTCTCATAACCTCGTAACTCCATTTGAATCATTAGAAGAAATTCCGATAGAGGGACATCCTTCAAAATACTTGGTCAATCCTCTTCAAAATGTCAAGGTAATCTCATCAGAAAAAAGCAAAGCCTAAGAAATTTTAACAGCCAAGAGTTGTTAAGAAGATACGATGACTAAATGTAATATGGTATCCTGGATGGGATCATGGAGCAGAAAATGACATTAGGTAAAACTAAGGAAATATGAATACAGTAAGGACTTGAACAATGATATATCAATATTAGTTCATTAATTGTAATAAATGTACCATACTAACTTGACATGTTATTAATAGGGGAAATTGGCTCTGGGTACATGGGATTTCTCTATAGTAGCTTCTCAATTTTCTCTAAACTTAAAACTTCCCTAAAAACAGTCTATCATTGGGGGGCCTGTGCTGATAGCTCCGAACCTGGAGCCTGCTTTGGATTCTATATCTCCCTCTCTCTCTGCCCCTCCCCCACTCACACTCTGTCTTTCACTATCAAAAATAAACATTAAAAAAATTTTGTTAAGTCTATTATTAAAAATAATTGAGATTATAATCTAATCTACTGAGAGAACAAAAGTAAGAATTCAAAATCTGGGAGACGGTGTCATAATAGATCTTTCATTTAGAAGTGAAATATGTACACTTTTAGTTACATAAATAATTATTTTAAGTAGTTTTAAAATAAAATGTAAATGTAAAAAACATCAAAAAGAAAATGTAATATGTAAAACATGAACAATTTAACAATTTAAGAACACAAATACAGGTTGAACATCCAGGGATATATTAGCAAAGTATAGGGGGGGAAGTCTTGGGAGTATAATACTGGGTAAAATTGCGGCGCCTGGGTGGCTCAGTCAGTTAAGCGTCCGACTTTGGCTCAGGTAATGATCTCACAGTTTGAGTTTGAGCCCCGTGTCGGGCTCTGTGCTGACAGCTTGGAGCTTGGAGCCTGCTTCAGATTCTGTGTCTCCTTCTCTCTCTGCCCCTCCCCAACTTATACTCTATGTCTCAAAAAATAAATAAATGTAAAATAAACTTTTTTAAATAATATTGGGTAAAATAAAATCTTGCTACATTTGTGCCCAAAAGACAAAAAGATTCCAAAGACTCAGTTTTCCTTGAATATGAGAATTTGAGCAATATAAAGGATGCTTTTTTATTCCAAATTGCTATAAAATGTAAAAATCAGGGCAGTATCTATGAGAAAAGCAAACAGTAGGCAAATATGGAAAATAGAAAGCAAAATAAAAATGACAGCTGTTAGATCAAAAGTACCAGCCATGAATCTAAACAGAAGTTTTAAACTTACTTATTAAATTCCAAGATTATAAATTTGGGTTAGAATTATGCTTTCTGGAGAAATAAGATTAAAAAAAAAACAAAAAATACTCAAATACCAAACAGACATAAAAATTATCAGAAAAAAAACCTGTAAGATAGAGCAGAATGGCAATATTTATCTAAGGTAAACTGGAAATTCAATCACAGGAATACAATTGAACCAAAAATTATTCTAACTGATGAACATACACTATTTCTAAAGACTCAGGTCAAAAATTTATTGTATACTCCTTAAATGATATAACCTACACAAACAAATTCAGTATATAGAGCCATTTTTTAATCTTAATTAAATGCTGAAGCACTCAAATACTCTATTAGAAGTCTAATATCTTCCTTTTGAGGACCTCACCCAACACTTCAAATGCTGTATTCTTTTTCCACATACCAACCAGAGGAAGGCAAAGATCAGTTCACCACCTCCACTGCTTCTTGTTGACAACAATGCTGTTCAAGACAGATTTTGCCCTCTGTCAGGTCAGTACTTAGGTTTCCCTGGTTTCTGGATAGTCTGGCATGTTCTTAATGTACACAACTGGGATCTGAAGAGAAGAGACTTCAACATCATTACAGAACACATCTACTGCTATAGAGTGACCCTGCTCAGACAATCTTCTTGTATCAAAATCACATTGTACCAGAGAAACCCTCCTAGACGTTTTATGACAAAAATTTGCCTCCATGCCATCATAAGACTTTTGATGTCTGAAAACACTATAAACAAAAGTATAATGGAAATTAAAAAAACAAAAACAAAAAAATAAAACTGGAAACAAGGGCCATGAAATAAGTAAATGACACAAGCACCCTACCCCCAAACACAAACATGCACCCACACGCACAGAAGCGCACACACACAACTATGAGGCACATGGGAAAATGCTTAACCTCTTTGATAGGAAAAGCCATGAAAATTATAAACATACATACTTTTACTCGGTAAACTGGTGAATATTTGAAAAATAATACTCAGTTATAACAAAGATCTGGTGAAATGGGCAGTGTCACATTCTGCCACCAAGTATGAATTAAGGAGACATTTCTGTGAGCCAATGGAAATAAGTGTCTAAAACATTTACAATGTTCCATGAACCCAATGTGTAGAAACCCATCCCATAAACATAGTTGGCAATGCACCAATTAATTGAAATATAATGTACTTACGGTAGTTATTTTTGAAAATAGCAGAACTATGGAAAACAATCTGTCTAGTTGAAAATGTTAGAGTCTCCAAAAACAGAAGACCCACTGGTGATATCATTTTCATTGTTTTCAATTTGTTTTTCATCTTCACCATTTTTGTTTTGTTGTTATTTATGACTTAAAGGTTCAAATGTTAAAATACCTAAAAAAATGAGTATTGTACATATGCTATGTTTACAAGTATAGTCGTAAATATATGGTGGCAATAGCTACAAAAGAACTGAATGATAGCAGATCAAGAGTGATAAAGTAATACTTGAAGGTAATATGATTTACTAGGTTGTGTTAAGATAGCTAGTGTTGCCTATTAATTTTGTTCATCTCAATGGAATGTGGTGTTGTCTTAGCAAAAAAAAAAAAGAAAGAAAGAAAGTATCACCTCGGGCTCAGGAATGCATATAAATTTCTTCCAGAAAGAGATGTTAATTATGTATTTTTTACTTTTGAAAACCACCTGTATGATGTACTTTTCAGAACTGTATTACCCTCATAAAGATGGGGAAAATGGTCTGTATGGCTACTTGGGTCAATAATGAGCATCACTGTAACTCCAAAGAATCTTCCAGTATGTTCCCACTCAAAGATTTAGATGCCACTGCCCCTTACAAAAACCAGACTTACCCAGGGGAGGAATGGATACACACAGAGGTAGCACATACCTTTTTTTTTTTTTTTCCCATTGTAATACCCCAAGCTTGACTTTAGGTAGAGCACTGAATTCACTACTCAGCTTTCACTCTCAACAAGGACACGAGACTATACATAAGTTAACTGATAAAAACTTGAGTTTAAAAGTCGTGTTTAGATTAAGATCTACAAGTTAGTATTCACTTGATAACTACTTTTTGAATGAATAATTGGTCCCCACCTAACATTTAAGACACAGAAACTGGTGGGGAGACAAATAAAGGGCAGTGAGATTTCACAGAAAAACCACCAAAGACAGGGGCCTAGTGTGGGATGTAACTTGTTCTCCTCCTTCCTAGTCATTTCTCGTAATGATTATTGAAATGGCAGGCCTACGCTGGCCGACTCCATCTTGCTCTGTGTCCTTCACCTTGACCACGCCTCCTCCCCTTGAGTAACCTCCCGCTCACCTGCCTAACAGGACTCTGACCCTTCCACAGCCAATCGGCTGAGGCCACAGACATTACCTCACCAACTGCCCCTAGGCTCCAATAAAACCTTTGTCCTTTTGAAACTCACTCTCTCTCCCTGGTATCTCACCGCTGCGTCGGTGCAGGTAGGGGACTGAGCTCGAGCTAGCTCGAATAAAGGCTCTTTTGCTTTTACATCGGACTCAGCTCCCTGGCGGTATCTGGGGATCACGAATTCTGGGCTTAACATTTGGGGGCTCGTCCGGAATCCCCAAGACCCCCGAGGGACCCCTGACATGGAGAGCCTGACTGGCCATGTTTAGTGTCTGTTCATTCCGTCTTTTCTGTGTGAGCTCATTTCTGAAATTCTGGTAGTGCCCAACGTGGTCTAAGTAGACGTACTGGAGGACCACGGGCCGGGAGTTTCAGAAGACATTCCGATCCTCCCTTTTGGAGGGACATGGAATCCACTCATCGGTTTTGGAGGGACGTGGAATCCCCTCATCGGTTTTGGAGGGACGAAGAATCCCCTCAAAGGTCTGAGACGAGGCGGGTCGCTCCTGCCGGTCAGCGTGAGGCCGTCGTCTAGCTTTCGGTTTTGGAGGGACGTGGAATCCCCTCAAAGGTCTAAGCTAGCTTTCAGTTTTGCTTCCATGGAGCTGGAAGACTTTCTAGGGGCCCTCTGTCTGTTTCTGTGTTTCTCTGTTTTGTTCTGTGGACTTACTGGACGGACGTTGTGGGATAGACTCAGACTACCCCTCTATCCACCCTCTTGGCTTAAGCCCTTCCTAGCCCCACTCCCTCTGGAGCCAAAACCCATTCTTGCTTTGCAGGGGACAAAGAAGAAGAAAAGTCTTACCCAGCCTTCAGCACCCCTCTACCCTGTCCTACAAGGGGGGACTGAAGAAGAATTAATTTTTCCTCCCCCGTATAACCCCTCTAGGATGCCGGAAGAACACCAGCCTCCCCCTCTGGGGGAGGCAGCCGCTGTTCCAAGAGCGGGAGGCGGAAACACTCCAGTGGTAGGCCCACCCTTTACCAGACAAAGGGCTCAGAGGGAGCAATCCCCACCGCCGACTCCACTATTCTGCCCCTGCGAGCCACCGGACCCCCAGACGCGGAGGGGAATCAGCCCCATCACTATTGGCCTTTCGCCACTAGTGACCTCTACAATTGGAAAGCTCAGAATCCTAAGTTTTCCGAGAAACCAGCAGGGCTTATTGATTTATTAGACCCTGTTCTTTTTACCCATCAGGCCACGTGGGATGATTGCCAGCAGCTTTTGCAGGTCCTGTTCACGACTGAAGAAAGAGAAAGAATCCTCAATGAGGCCCAAAAACTAGTTCTGGGTGCAGACGGGAATCCCACCACCAACCAGGCTCAGATGGATGCCTCCTTCCCCTTAACTCAGCCCCAGTGGGATTTCAACATGGCAGAAGGTAAGGAGAGGCTCCGGGTCTACCGCCAGACTCTAATGGGGTGTCTCCGAATGGCTGCTAGAAAGCCAACAAATTTGGCCAAGGTAGGAAATGTACAACAGGGAAAAGATGAATCTCCAGCTGCCTTTTTAGAACGGATCATGGAGGCATTCCGTACCTATACCCCCATGGATCCAGAGGCTCCGGAAAGCAAGGCAGCTGTTATCATGGCCTTTGTAAACCAATCGGCCATAGACATTAGGAGAAAATTACAGAAAATAGATAGACTAGGAGAAAAAAGTCTGCAGGACTTACTGGTGGTAGCTGAAAAGGTATATAATAACCAAGAGCCTCCTGAGGACAAGCAGGCTTGCACCATGGCGGCTGCCAGCAGTAAGGAGACTCGAGACCTGGCCAGAATACTACTAGCTACCACTGCTGACTTCCCCGAGGAACAAGACCACCGTCTCTGGCAGCTGGCAGATGACAGACAACACAAGAAAAGGTAAAGGAACCACCAAGGGGGGAAAACAGAGGCTGCAGAAAGATCAGTGCACATACTGCAAGGAGATAGGGCATTGGGCCCGAGAGCGTCTGAAAAGGGCCGGTGGGAAGGGAAGCAACACTGATCAAGTAAAAGTCCTAGAGCTAGACCCTCTCCCCGAACCCAGGGTAACTCTTAAAGTGGAGGGGACCCCTGTTGACTTCCTCATTGACACCAGAGCACAACATTCGGTCCTCCGCACCCCACAAGGAAAACTAGCCAGCAAGAAGTCCTGGGTACAAGGGGCAACTGGTATGAGTCAGTATTCATGGACTACCCAAAGAACGGTAGATTTGGGGACGGGCCAGGTATCCCACTCCTTTATGGTAATACTAGAATGCCCCTACCCGCTGTTAGGACGGGACTTACTGACCAAGATTGGAGCTCAGATAACTTTCAGACAAGGAGGGCCTCAGGTCACCGATGGCAAGGGCCACCCCATCCAGGTCCTGACCATGAAACTGGAGGATGAATACTGCTTCCACCAGGAGGCGCTCCCGAGAGAGGATAATATAGACAGATGGTTACAAGAATTCCCCTCGGTTTGGGCAGAGACAGGGGAGATAGGACTAGCCGCTCACAGGACCCCGGTCCTGGTAGAGCTCAAGCCAGGAGAGAGTCCAGTAAGGATCAAACAACACCCCATGTCTCAGGAGACCCGGAAGGGGATCCAGCCACACATCCGGAGACTACGAAGCCTAGGGGTACTAGTTCCTTGCCAGTTTCCCTGGAACACCCCCCTACTGCCAGTCAAAAAGCCTCACACAAATGACTACCGACCAGTACAAGACCTCCGGGAAGTAAATAAGAGGGTCACGGACATACACCCAACTGTTCCCAACCCATATACTCTCTTGAGCTCCTTGGCACCCTCCAGGGTCTGGTATACTGTACTAGATTTAAAGGACGCCTTCTTCAGTCTGCTGCTGGCACCCCAGAGCCAACCCTTGTTCACCTTTGAGTGGCATGATCCGGAGGAGGGCTACAATGGACAACTCACCTGGACACGGCTACCTCAGGGATTCAAAAATTCACCCACCAGCTTCGACGAGGCACTACATGAGGACCTGGGTGAGTACAGAAGGGAGCACCCTGGCCTCACCCTCCTACAGTAGTACGTAGATGACATCCTGATTGCTGCCGACACGGCCAAAGACTGTGAGCGAGGGACCCGGGACCTGCTAGCTACCCTGGGCGCCTTTGGGTACTGGGCATCCGCGAAGGAAGCTCAGATACGCAAGGAGAGGGTAAGTTACCTGGGATATATGCTGGAGGGCGGACAGCGGCGGTTATCAGATGCCAGAAAAGAAACTGTCCTAAAGATCCCTACTCCCTCCTCCCGAAGAGAAGTAAAGGAATTCTTAGGATCAGCCGGCTACTGCCGCCTCTGGGTTCCAGGTTTTGCTGAGATTGCCAGGCCCCTATATGAAGCTACCAAAGAGGGGAAAACATTTAAATGGGCTGAAAGAGAAGAAACTGCCTTTAATCAGTTAAAAAAGGCCCTCCTAAGTGCCCCAGCCCTGGGCCTACCAGACATTACGAAGCCCTTCCACCTCTTTGTAGATGGACATAAGGGAATAGCAAAAGGGGTTCTAACTCAAGCTTTAGGCCCCTGGAATCACCCAGTGGCTTACCTGTCCAAGAAACGACCCAGCGGCTGCTGGCTGGCCACCATGCCTAAGAATTATTGCGGCGACAGCACTCCTAGTCAAGGACACAGACAAACTGACCCTAGGACAGGAGATCTGGATCACGACCCCACACAACATTGAAGGGGTCCTGAAACAGCCTCCGGATAGATGGGTGAGCAATACACGTATGACTCATTACCAGAGCCTCCTACTCAACCCTCCACGAGTGCGGTTCCACCCCAGCACAGCCCTCAATTCTGCAACCCTGCTGCCCGACCCTGACCTAGGTGCTCCACTACATGACTGTGCGGGAATCCTGGAACAAGTACATGGATTCCAGACGGACCTGACAGACCGGCCCCTCCCCGATGCCGAGGCTACTTGGTTCACTAATGGCAGCAGCTCTGTGCAAGATGGACACAGGTATGCGGGTGCAGCAGTGGACACCGAAACGGATACCGTATGGGCAGAGGCTCTACCCTCCGGAATGTCAGCCCAGTGGGCAGAGCTCATAGCCTTCACCAAGGCGCTGACGCTGGGAGCTGGAAAACGGCTTAACATCTACACAGACAGCCGTTATGCATTTGCCACAGCTCATATTCACGGGGCAATTTATCAGGAGAGGGGGTGGTTACTGACGGCAGAAGGACGGACTATACAAAATAAGCAGGAGATACTTAACCTGCTTACAGCCTTATGGCTTCCTGCCAAGCTAGCCATTATCCACTGCCAAGGGCACCAAAAAGCTGATAACCCAGTAGCTAGAGGTAATCAAAAGGCTGACCAGGCAGCCAAGGCAGTAGCCCTTACTTCAGTCCCCATCATGACCATACAACTACCGGACCCGGGAGACCCAGTTTTACCAGACCAGCCCAAATAATCCCAGGAGGAGTTACATCAGATCAAGAAACTCCCCATGGCCCAGGAGATAAAGGGATGGTGGTATACACCTAACAAGGAGCTCGTGCTGCCAGACAGGCTCGGAGTCTCAATGTTAGAGCACATGCATCGGTCTACTCACATGGGGGCCCAAAAATTAAAAGACTTAATCCGACATGCCGGAATCAAGATTCACCAACGGGACACCAAAATAGAGCAAGTTGTATCTGCCTGCAAGACCTGCCAACTCACCAACGCGAGAGCCACATCAAACAAAAAAGGAACCAGGCTCAGAGGCACCAGACCGGGAGCCCAATGGGAGGTCGACTTCACTATGGTTATAAATATCTTTTAGTATTTACAGACACCTTCTCTGGCTGGGTGGAGGCATACCCAACCAAGCATGAAACGGCTCAGATGGTGGCTAAGAAGCTACCAGAAGACATCTTACCCAGGTATGGTTTTCCTGCCATGGTAGGATCAGACAATTGACCAGCTTTTATCTCGCAGGTAACACAGGCAGTAGCCAAAGCGGTGGGGGCAAACTGGAAATTACATTGTGCTTATAGGCCCCAGAGCTCAGGACAGGTAGAAAGAATGAATAGAACCCTAAAAGAGACCCTTACCAAATTAACCATGGATGGTGGGGACTGGGTGACTCTCCTACCGTACGCCCTTTACCGGGCTAGAAACACTCCTTACACTCTGGGTTTTACTCCCTACGAGATCATGTTTGGCAGGCCACCCCCTGTTATTCCCAACCTTCGAGCTGAACTTCTTGCTGAGTTTAAAGATCAAGAACTTTTTCTTTCCTTGAGAGGGCTCCAGAGGGCGCACGAGGACATTTGGCCGCGCCTCCGTGCCATCTACGAGGCTGGCCCAACCCCGACACCTCATCAGTACAGGCCGGGAGACTGGGTCTACGTCAAGAGGCACCACCGAGAGACCCTCGAGCCACGCTGGAAGGGACCCTACATCGTGGTGCTGACAACCCCCACCGCTCTCAAAGTAGACGGCATCACAACCTGGGTCCATCACACCCACGTTCGGCCAGCGGACCCCTCCGTGATCTGGAAGGACTTTGTCACACGATGGGCCGTCAATTGGGACCAACACAACCCGCTCAAGCTCAAGCTACAGTGCATTTGACCCACCTAATATTGGTAACTCTGTTAACTCTGCTTGTCATTGCTCATGCTGCTGGGAGTCCCCACGCCCCCCAAAACATCACCTGGCAGATCATAGACACCAGCTCAGGGACAATACTTAATCAGACCTCCCAGGGCCACCCCAGGGACACTTGGCTCCCAGAACTTTGCGTAAACCTCCAAACTCTGTTCCCCTTGCCACCATAAATGCAGCTGGTCCCATGATTGGGTCCATAAGCTACATGACAATGGGGGAAAGAAATGGCAGGCCTACGCTGGCCGACTCCATCTTGCTCTGTGTCCTTCACCTTGACCACGCCTCCTCCCCTTGAGTAACCTCCCGCTCACCTGCCTAACAGGACTCTGACCCTTCCCCAGCCAATCGGCTGAGGCCACAGCCATTACCTCACCAACTGCCCCTAGGCTCCAATAAAACCTTTGTCCTTTTGAAACTCGCTCTCTCTCCCCGGTATCTCACCACTGCATCGGTGCAGGTAGGGGACTGAGCTCGAGCTAGCTCAAATAAAGGCTCTTTTGCTTTTACATCGGACTCGGCTCCCTGGCAGTATTTGGGGAACACGAATTCTGGGCATAACAATTATTATCAGTAAAATAACACTCAAATTTATTTTCTCAAAAAAAAAGTTTACTACATCAAACAAGTATGGTGTATAAAGCAAATGTGTATGTGTATGGTGTATAAAGCAAATAAGTTTGCTGTGCAAAAGGGTGTATGTGTATGGTGTATAAAGCAAATAAGTTTGCTGTGCAAAAGGGTGGACTTTGCCTTACATCCCATGAACTTCACTGTGAAAGAAGTCTCCCTGGGTGCCTAATACATACTGAGAACAGCAAAAGGTATTAAGAGATCCTGTAACCAAATAACACAGAAATCAACTAATCCTGTACATTCCAAATGTTCTACAATTAATATCTTTATGTATAATCATAAGGAAAATAAAGCACATATTCATTGAAAAAAGCTACTATACTTAAGGTCAAATATTGCCATTTGGGAAATCAACCACAGGAAAAAGTCTGGAAAACCTCCAAAAGCATGGAGGTTAAAGAACACCCTACTAACAAATGAGTGGGTCAACCAGGCAATTAGAGAAGAAATTAAAAAATATATGGAAACAAACGAAAATGAAAATACAACAATCCAAACGCTTTGGGACGCAGTGAAGGCAGTCCTGAGAGGAAAATACATTGCAATCCAGGCCTATCTCAAGAAACAAGAAAAATCCCAAATACAAAATCTAACAGCACACCTAAAGGAAATAGAAGCAGAACAGCAAAGG
The DNA here is from genome assembly GCF_023721935.1 of Panthera uncia. NCBI lineage: Eukaryota > Metazoa > Chordata > Mammalia > Carnivora > Felidae > Panthera > Panthera uncia. Next base: position 67,230,196 of record NW_026057577.1, read on the forward strand.
CAGCCTAAACCCAGCAGAAGAAGAGAAATAATAAAGATCAGAGCAGAAATAAACAATATAGAATCTAAAAAAAACGGTAGAGCAGATCAACGAAACCAAGAGTTGGTTTTTTGAAAAAATAAACAAAATTGACAAACCTCTAGCCAGGCTTCTCAAAAAGAAAAGGGAGATGACCCAAATAGATAAAATCATGAATGAAAATGGAATGATTACAACCAATCCCTCAGAGATACAAACAATTATCAGGGAATACTATGAAAAATTATATGCCAGCAAATTGGACAACCTGGAAGAAATGGGCAAATTTCTAAACACCCACACTCTTCTAAAACTCAATCAGGAGGAAATAGAAAGCTTGAACAGACCCATAACCAGCGAAGAAATTGAATCGGTTATCAAAAATCTCCCAACAAATAAGAGTCCAGGACCAGATGGCTTCCCAGGGGAGTTCTACCAGACATTTAAAGCAGAGATAATACCTATCCTTCTCAAGCTATTCCAAGAAATAGAAAGGGAAGGAAAACTTCCAGACTCATTCTATGAAGCCAGTATTACTTTGATTCCTAAACCAGACAGAGACCCAGTAAAAAAAGAGAACTACAGGCCAATATCCCTGATGAATAGGGATGCAAAAATTCTCAATAAGATACTAGCAAATCGAATTCAACAACACATAAAAAGAATTATTCACCATGATCAAGTGGGATTCATTCCTGGGATGCAGGGCTGGTTCAACATTCACAAATCGATCAACGTGATACATCACATTAACAAAAAAAAGAGAAGAACCATATGATCCTGTCAATCGATGCAGAAAAGGCCTTTGACAAAATCCAGCACCCTTTCTTAATAAAAACACTTGAGAAAGTCGGGATAGAAGGAACATACTTAAAGATCATAAAAGCCATTTATGAAAAGCCCACAGCTAACATCATCCTCAACGGAGAAAAAGTGAGAGCTTTTTCCCTGAGATCAGGAACACGACAGCGATGCCCACTCTCACCGCTGTTGTTTAACATAGTGCTGGAAGTTCTAGCATCAGCAATCAGACAACAAAAGGAAATCAAAGGCATCAAAATTGGCAAAGATGAAGTCAAGCTTTCGCTTTTTGCAGATGACATGATATTATACATGGAAAATCCGATAGACTCCACCAAAAGTCTGCTAGAACTGATACATGAATTCAGCAAAGTTGCAGGATACAAAATCAATGTACCGAAATCAGTTGCATTCTTATACACTAACAATGAAGCAACAGAAAGACAAATAAAGAAACTGATCCCATTCACAATTGCACCAAGAAGCATAAAATACCTAGGAATAAATCTAACCAAAGATGTAAAAGATCTGTATGCTGAAAACTATAGAAAGCTTATGCAGGTAATTGAAGAAGATATAAAGAAATGGAAAGACATTCCCTGCTCATGGATTGGAAGAATAAATATTGTCAAAATGTCAATACTACCCAAAGCTATCTACACATTCAATGCAATCCCAATCAAAATTGCACCAGCATTCTTCTCGAAGCTAGAACAAGCAATCCTAAAATTTGTATGGAACCACGAAAGACCCCAAATAGCCAAAGTAATTCTGAAGAAGAAGACCAAAGCAGGAGGCATCACAATCCCAGACTTTAGCCTCTACTACAAAGCTGTAATCATCAAGACAGCATGGTATTGACATAAAAACAGACACATAGACCAATGGAATAGAATAGAAACCCCAGAACTAGACCCACAAATGTATGGCCAACTAATCTTTGACAAAGCAGGAAAGAACATCCAATGGAAAAAAGACAGTCTCTTTAACAAATGGTGCTGGGAGAACTGGACAGCAACATGCAGAAGGTTGAAACTAGACCACTTTCTCACACCATTCACAAAAATAAACTCAAAATGGATAAAGGACCTGAATGTGAGACAGGAAACCATCAAAACCTTAGAGGAGAAAGCAGGAAAAGACCTCTCTGACCTCAGCCGTAGCAATCTCTTACTCGGCACATCCCCAAAGGCAAGGGAATTAAAAGCAAAAGTGAATTACTGGGACCTTATGAAGATAAAAAGCTTCTGCACAGCAAAGGAAACAACCAACAAAACTAAAAGGCAACCAACGGAATGGGAAAAGATATTTGCAAATGACATATCGGACAAAGGGCTAGTATCCAAAATCTATAAAGAGCTCATCAAACTCCACACCCGAAAAACAAATAACCTAGTGAAGAAATGGGCAGAAAACATGAATAGACACTTCTCTAAAGAAGACATCCAGATGGCCAACAGGCACATGAAAAGATGTTCAACGTCGCTCCTTATCAGGGAAATACAAATCAAAACCACACTCAGATATCACCTCACGCCAGTCAGAGTGGCCAAAATGAACAAATCAGGAGACTATAGATGCTGGAGAGGATGTGGAGAAACGGGAACCCTCTTGCACTGTTGGTGGGAATGCAGATTGGTGCAGCCACTCTGGAAAGCAGTGTGGAGGTTCCTCAGAAAATTAAAAATAGACCTACCCTATGACCCAGCAATAGCACTGCTAGGAATTTATCCAAGGGATACAGGAGTACTGATGCATAGGGGCACTTGTACCCCAATGTTTATAGCAGCACTCTCAACATAGCCAAATTATGGAAAGAGCCTAAATGTCCATCAACTGATGAATGGATAAAGAAATTGTGGTTTATATACACAATGGAATACTACGTGGCAATGAGAAAAAATGAAATATGGCCTTTTGTAGCAACGTGGATGGATCTGGAGAGTGTGATGCTAAGTGAAATAAGCCATACAGAGAAAGACAGATACCATATGGTTTCACTCTTATGTGGATCCTGAGAAACGTAACAGAAACCCATGGGGGAGGGGAAGGAAAAAAAAAAAAAAAGAGGTTAGAGTGGGAGAGAGCCAAAGCATAAGAGACTGTTAAAAACTGAGAACAAACTGAGGGTTGATGGGGGGTGGGAGGGAGGGCAGGGTGGGTGATGGGTATTGAGGAGGGCACCTTTTGGGATGAGCACTGGGTGTTGTATGGAAACCAATTTGACAGTAAATTTCATATATTAAAAAATAAAAAATAAAAATAAAAAAATAAAAAAAAACAAATATTGCCATTTGGAATGATGTTTAAATATATTAAATAATTCACTAAATACCTGCCTAGAAAATACAACACATGCAGAACTTTAATTTGAAATGAACACAGATCTAGTTTTCATCTGATCCTATGTATATAAGTAATAATTAAATGCTATTCTATGCTCAGTTTTAACAGCATTTATTCTCAAATTACATAATAAAATAAATTGGGAAAGCTTTCATGTTACCTTAAAACTACAATTGTAATAGAAAATTCAAAATTATAGAACCAATACTTATTTCAGGCAAAATATAATTGATCTGAGAAAAGTATAGCATAATTTTTTACAACACTAGACTTGCGACCAGAACACATAAACATTACAATGTTTTCAACTGTTTTCAGCTTGCGTCCTTGGGTGCATCACTCACTTTCTTTAGCCCTTTCTTATCTCAAAACCAGGGAAATAGTTACAACTCCAAAGTCTTACTGACAAGATGAAGTAAAGGAAATTGTTTTAAAAGTGCTTAGTTGACAATATTTCTCAGAAAAGGAACTCACTGTGTTGGAGAAATGTACCAATGTTCATATACTAGAATTAAATAATTAGATTAACAGGGATTGATATTGGTCACAGGGACTTGGTGGAGAAAAAAATACAAAGGAGGATACTTCAGAATGACAGCTTTCCTGACACCTGAAAAGCAGGATGAGCAAAGAACACACCTGGAATTTGGCAAAATAGAGTAGAAATCTAATATCACTGAACTGTGAACATACCATGGTCACCATGGCAATTAACTTCCCTACTATAGAAAGAGTATTATTTTAAGGGAAAAATGTCAATGCATTAGGAATGGAACAATGAATGGTGTAACTAGCTCAACCCTGACCAAAAGAAATTGGGAGGGTTTTATACAATAAGGCAGAATAACATGAAGGTAAGAACCTGCATTACATATTAAGCATTAGGTATGAAAGAGTGAAACTAGGCCTATGTGCTCAAGGCATGGCAGGCCTACTGTATCCCCTGCTGTCTATTTGTAGAACAAATAGTAAACTGATTGTGTCTCCATATTGTCTCTTCTGTCCTGATAACATAGCTGCGTGAATGGAAACTTTAAAAATGTCAGAATAAGATGCTACAAAACAACACTTCATATTAATCTAATTGTTCATTATTAGTATTACATATATGAATATTATAAGTATATTGTTATTATCATTAAACTTCATCTTTCTGTTGTTGGACAGGCTCTTCTAGACCAAATTCAAAGGCAATGAAAAAGGTACGTCATTTCTAGTTCTTAGTGTTGTTTGCTGTTATCCCTTGTTTCTCTTAACCCCATGTCTACTAACTACAATGTCTATACCTCCCTGGCAAACATCCCATTATCTAAATATTTCTAGCTATCTTTGCTTTTCTGCCATAGGAACACATTCCGTCTCTGTTCCTTTCACTCAGGCCCACAAAAGGTAGCTAATCTGATAAACAAGTAAATCTGCACAATTACATGAATGACCTTTTCTCAAGGAAATTGTATACATTTTAATACAGCCTTTCTAGATTTCATGGCAAGGGAATGTTGAGAATGACTTGCTAGAAGAAGGAAAAAGCGGTCTACCCACTTTGCCTTAATGTAAAATCATCCTGTATATGACCATCCAGATCTAGTCTGAGGCTCACTGCTTAGCTACTGGCTGAGTTAAGGGGATGCGGGGAGCTTAGAAGATGGTACAGCCACGGAGACATAGAGGGAAGAGGCGCGGGTCATTCAATAATTGCATGAAGTAGGATTCCACGCAGTACCCTCACCCTCATCCCTGTCCATGGTTTGTAACACTGCTACTTCACTTTGACCTGTGTTGTGAATGAGAACATAACACAGAAATTCTCCCCATGGCATTGAAGAAGCAAACTGCCACGTTGTAGAGACAAATACAGAGGATGGCAAGCAGTGTCTAGGAAAGTGAGACTGTCACACCCCACTTACCAGCTTAGAGCCAGCAAGAAATCAGTGACCTGCCTCCTACAGCCAGATTGAACTAAATTCTGCCAACAACCAGCCACTTCGGACAAAGACCACAAGTCTTAAATACATTCATAGCTCTTGCCAATACTTTCATTTCATCCTGCTGAGCAGAGAACCCAGCTATACCATGCTCAGACTTCCAACCTACAGACTTGTGAGGTAACATACCTGTGTTGTTGAAGCCTCTAAATTTCCAGTAATCTGTCATAACAAGCAACAATAGAAGACTAGTACAGTAGTGAAGCCTACGTTGCAGATACAGAATAGATAATATAGAGGCTTTTATCACCAAATGATGAGTTGAAAAAACAATGTAAAACAAAAACATAAAATACAAGCATGTATTTAAAAAGACTGGGCTTTTATGCAAGAAAGAAAAATGCAATATTGTCCTCTTTTTCATCAATGGTACAGCAAGTGCTGACGAGGCTAATAATGCCTATTAGGTGTAACATCAAAGAAAAAATAGGGTATACAAAAGTCCTATAATTCCTTCAATATTGTCATTAGTAATCACCAGCAGTTACTGAGTACCTACAGAAAGCCAATAATTGTGCACATACTATTTTACTTACTCTTCCCATTATCTCTGCAATGTAGGTTTTTTCCTCCATTTTGCAGATTAGAAAGCTGAGGCTTAGGGAGTTTAGTGACCTACTTGAAGACATGCAGGTTATTAAAAACCAATCTTGTCAATATTCAAACCAATCTGTCAGTCTCCAAATCCACTGATCTATTGACTACACTACGCTGCCTATGTGAACTAAAATCCAGTTTTGGAAGCACCAATGACTTACGTATGTATAGCACCTTCACAAAACACCTCTCATTGTGATTTCAAGAGAATCCTGTGAGGTATTCAGGGTAGGTGTTGTTAAGTTTACCTATTTTACAGATAAGAAGACTGACGTTTGGAGAGTTATACCTAACTTGGCACTGGCTGGACAGGATGCTGAGTGACAATGTTAGGTCTCAGTCTCGTATCTTCTCAAATATACAGTTTGTATCCCCAAAGTGAGACAGGTGCATGGAGGAGGGCTGACGGGGAAGAAGGTTGCAGAAGTGGTGAAGAGACCATTCATGTCCACCCCACCTACTTCTCAGTTCTCAAAGGATCAGCACAGAGGGGGCCAGTTAGTCTACAAGACTAGCACACTGAAAACACTTCTGTGTCTAAATATCAGAAAACATAAAAGTTCGACTGTACCTTTGAAGACAAGAGGCTACAAGGTCTGGTGCTTTGGAATCCACCATAGTTGCATGTAAAATAAGCACATTAGACCATTTTCATTTGTGATGAATAATCTACTTTCATTTGATAAGAACTGTCTTGGAAAAAATTTCCCAGAGCTATGCTATGATTTTAACAGTTAAATCTCTTTTTTTATGTGGACTCAATTTTTCTTCATCTGTTCATCTGACAGCATTTGTGGAAATATAAAGAGAGAACTTCAAAACGAATAACAATGCAGGCTTCTCCAATGCACTGATTAACACTGACTAATGGTACTGATAAGAAGAGAGTGTTCAATCATATATTATTTTTGCCAGCGAGTTACAGTTAATAATATCACAAGTAGTGTGATGTTATTATGGAAGTAAATCCTATTTCTAGTAAGTGGTAAAGCATAGTCAAATGCACTGTCAACAATGTTGTCAATTAATTGTCAATTACTAGTGCCAAGGTAAAGGCGAGCTGTTTGTTTTCTGAGCAAACTGTTCATTGAGAAGATTGTTTTAATTATAAATCTCTCACGTCCTTCCACATTAAGTGTCTTACTAGAGGTTGAACAGTCATTAATGTCTTACATCGTCGAGACTTTGCAGCAATTGTTTAACAGCTATTTTGCAATTATAAGCAGCACACTAGTTAAACAAAATTAGAGCCCACAATTATTTTTGTAATGAATTGGAAATATAAAAATACATGTAACTCTCTGGAAGTCAAAGCATACTTAATTCTTGTTAGCTTCCCATGGAGTGAAGGGTTAATTTATTAAGGAATGCAGTATGATTACAGTAATTACTGTCTATTGGTTCTTGGTAAGTGAGACTTTCATGAGTTTTAAATCCAGCATGGGTAGGACATTTATGTGATTCTCTTAAAACTCCAGAGGGTATATTTTCATCTCTTAGGTGCTAAAACAGTGTGGATATACTTACCTTTAACTAATGGACTTTTTGCAAGATTAAGGACATTGAGTTTATCATTTTTTAAAACGTTTATTTATTATTAAGAGACAGAAAGAGACAGAACATGAGCATGGGAGGGGCAGAGAGAGGAGGAGACAGAATCCGAAGCAGACTCCAGGCTCTGAACTGTCAGCACAGAGCCCGACGCAGGGCTTGAACTCACACACCGCGAGATCATGACCTGAGCAGAAGTCGGACGCTTAACCCACTGAGCCACCCAGACGCCCCTAGGACATTGAGTTTATCATTAAGAAACAATAAATATATTTCAGATTCAGAATATTTATGGTGAGAAAGAACTTTTTTCTTGTTTTTTTTCCTTCTATAATTATATAATTATTTTAGGCTTACGTACAATAAAGTAAAATCATAATTTTTCAAAACCCACTATGATTACTGTGCTTATTTCAAAGCATGCAGTACTTAATCAGTTCCCAGACTGAAAACATAATTGGTGCTCTCTTGATAACACAAGAACAAGTGAATTTTTTTTAATCTCAGATTTTTTCACACTGACTCCTTACCAAGTGCTGCAGAACACACAATACGTAGGCAACCTAGGCCTAAAATGGAAACTGTTATTTTAATTCCAGCTTCAATTTGGAAATATGCTCTCACCTCAAACATTTCTTTCTGTTGAAGCTGACTTTGTCTACCCTATCTAAATTATCCTCCCCAGTTGTTCTCGGTCACATCAACCCAGGCTACCACCTTATAGTAGATAAAATTTGCAATCACCATTAGGGGAAAAAAAGAAAGTACGTGTTTATTATTTTGCCCTTTGTAGAATATAAGCAACAGAAGTCTGTCATGTTAACGTCTGTACTTCAAGTATCCCGTACCAGCTTGGTGTATAGTACATTTTAACAAATAGATGTTAAACGGATAAGTTAATAAATTAGTGAGTAAGGGTTTGTGGCCCAGCTTTTGCAACCTGCCATTGTTCTCAGAAGTAGCAACAGTTGAGTCTCTAATGAATACTCTGTGAAGATAAGGATCAGCTTTTGCCATGAGGCACGTCTGAGAACACCTGGGCAATAAGGGCAGTGTGCATCAGTCATTAAACACACAGCAGAGCTTGGCTCTTAAATACTGCAGCGTCACATCACAAAGCCTCTTACTGGTTGAATCAGAAGTACATGTCATCACAGCATCTAAAATAGCAACCAGGGTTGCAAGCCAAAGGGACGTCTTTACATGCTCAGAATATAAAAGAACTGCTAATCGCGAATCTCTCTACTCTGTTTTATCCTTGTACAGAAAAGAAAGTATAAAGGTTAACAATAAGCTTGACTCATCTTGAGGAAACGCTCAAGGAAGAGCCGAAGGACTAATTAAAGTGAATTTAATATCATTTGATTGTCTATCCATGTGAACCAACTTTCCTAAAATATTTCCATAGCCTAGGTGATAGAGAATTCATCATCTGAGATGAACAAAACAGGAAAGTGAAGGAAAACACATGCTTGGAGAGAACATCTAAGAAAGATTTGCGGAAAGCCAATAGTGCCAAATCATCAGGAGACATCCAAGAAAGCCATTATCCACGATGATCTCTTTTTGCTTGGATCCTCAACAGGATTAAGTCCCTCCTTAATGACTTTAGGGTCTATGTCATATTAGGGACACTTGTTTGTCTTATTTTTGCCATGATTCTCTTGCCCCCAAAGGCAGTTCCGTGCCATACCCCTGAAAGCGTGACCATCCTATGTTGCCTTGGGTGGGGTGCACACCACACAGTTGCTGAGTTATGTTAAAACTGCTCTGCTGGGGCGCCTGGGTGGCGCGGTCGGTTAGGTGTCCGACTTCAGCCAGGTCACGATCTCGCGGTCCGTGAGTTCGAGCCCCACGTCAGGCTCTGGGCTGATGGCTCGGAGCCTGGAGCCTGTTTCCGATTCTGTGTCTCCCTCTCTCTCTGCCCCTCCCCCATTCATGCTCTGTCTCTCTCTGTCCCAAAAATAAATAAAAAACGTTGAAAAAAAAAATTTAAAACTGCTCTGCTATTTGATTTTACAGATAAATATAGAAATTACTGAATACAGAAAAATCATTGATTATAATAGCGCAAGCATTCCTTGAGGGTTTTCCCCTCTTGTCCATTTCCATAAGCAGCTAGGAACAACACATGATTAGGACACTTCAGAACTAGGCCTGCCTAGACTGGATGAGTGGACAAAGAGAACAAAAACTAATCCAAAATTGTATGTCCTATAGCACTTGTAGTATAGAGAAAGCCAATTGCTCACCAGTTGTAAGCATTTCACACTTGAAACCATTCTCAAACTATCACGTATGCTGTGTGAATTAGACTTAATGAAATGTACTTGTATGGGCCCATTGGAAATACTTATGTATTCAGCTAAAGAGTTAAAAGCTTCACAACAGAAATTTATTTGGCAAAGAAGGAATACATATATAATGCATATATATGTAGGTCTATTATATACACGCATAATTCCTGTGGTACAGGAAAAACAATTAACAATTTTCCACTGCCACTTGCAAAACAGAATGAACTGAAGACAAGGAGAAAAGTGGTGGTTAAACATATCATGTGAAAGAATTACAAAAGCTAGACTGTAGTTTCCTTCATCAACTAGTCTACAGTAACTCACAGATTACTAACAACTTGTGCAAGTTTTACATGCTTAGTCCATCTGCTCTTCATTAAAAAAAAAAAACTTGTCACCATAGCAACTGCCACATGCCATGGTATTTATGCTGCATCTGATGTACAAAACATAGTTTGTGTAGGAAGGAGTGTGTGTATGTATATGATGTGGCAGCTGTCGTCTCTGCCATTTTGTTGCTGCTCTAGAATAAAACAAGTACTGGTTAGGAATACTCATTTTAGTAGTGATACTAGTGCTCATTTAACTAAATCCTCACACACACAAAAAATCCTTATCTAATCATCACACTGGTCCGCTGACATGTTTTACTGAAAAGGGATTTTTTTGAATGGTTGTTTCAAGAGAAAACCCCATTTTTCATCCTAAGTTTTTAAAATGGACTTAACACAGCTTAAGTTCATTTTTTTAAAACAGCCAGTAACATTTTTTGTGTAAAATTACAATTTGTATTAGCCCTACTACATGATGCCATTTATTCTTAGTTATATACTCTCCAATAAATGTGCAAAAGATGTCTCAATCCCTTTATCGTCCCATAAATTTGTTTTGGAGTCAAATGACTAAAATTAGACATAAGACAGAGCTTGGAAATCATATTAGATGCTGCTGACATAATTCTCCACCCTTTTTTTCTCACTGACTTCTACCATAAAGATTGGACACACTAAATATTTGCTTATGTTTTGCAAAAGGTAAATGCTTAGAGTTCCAGCTTCCTTTGCAACAAGAGATGCACATGTGATAAAATTCCAGCCAGTAAGATCTAATTCCCTGGGGTGTATCTGGGCAAGCAGTGTTCTTGGGGGGGGGGGGGGGGGGGAGGGACTGAGACCCTACTGGCACTACCCCCTCTTCTAACTACAATAGGAGTTTCGATGGCAATTTTGCAACAAGCACACAGAATGAATGGATAGCGGAAGCAGAAATCTATTTTGGCACGGTGGTAATGTTGTACAAACTTCTCTGTCCCTACTTCCTCTTATTTACAATAATTAATGCCATTGCTTAGGCCACTGTTAAGGATATTTTCTATTATTAATTACAGATGAATTCATTCTTACCTGGCACAGATTTTTTTATTCTGCAAAGAATGCTTTGTATAATTTTGTATTGATAAAACAGAACCTATTCTATTTTAGAGATTTTGTTTGCTGAAAAACCATATGGGTGAGAAAGACAGGGCATACATTATGCCCTTGAGTCTTTCTTTGATAAAAAGCTAGGGTTTCAATAAAATGGATAAAATCTCAGGTTAAAAAACAGAAAGAACTGACTAAATCTAAACTTCTAACCAAATATCAACATTTTTAAATCAATTCTGACTAAAGAGGTTTCCTGAGATATTCATTTGGCATTTTAAACTCAAGGTCAATAAAAATTTTTAACATTTCAAGATAGCTCACTGGACGTCTGCAGCCTCACAAGGATCATTTCTTTTAAGAAACAGACTGATAGTATTTGCTTTTTAATGACTAGTTCAACCAGATCAAAGTTTCAGGCTCAATTTTCAAAATGTAACACACATGTTCTGAAAGAAGACTATAGACCATACACGCATTCAGGTGAAGCTTCAATGGCATACAAACCATCTTAGTGGAAAACAGCTTTTGGTTTTTTGCATTTGATGAAGCTTAATATGCTGTGTTGAGCAATAAATTATAGTAGTAAGAGTTAAAATAGTCTTAATATGTTTATCAAATATGAAAAAAAAAAACAAACTTAATGAGCTAGCAGTAAGCTGGAAGCATCCAAAACAGGAAACTAAGCACCAACTATAGCTAATTCTCCTTGGAGATTCCTCTCTAATCTAGACTTAACCTCTGTTCCTCCGACCCTTCTCCTACACACACACACCAGAAACCCTATGAGCTATAAGGAGATCCAGTTAAATCCAGAAATAATTTCTAATAAGGAAACTCCAAGTGAAAGAGCAACACAAACAGAGAGCAGACAGAAAACAAATGGTTCACAGCCATAGCATACACATTGTTCATCTTTCATATATTCAAATTTCAAAGTATCTAGTTAATGACAAGATGTGTGGTCATATAGGGATTTCCAAGAGCCAAGAAATATTGCCCACTTGGAAAATTTGGTTTGTTCCCGGGATAGAATTGAAATAGAAATTGTACATATATAGAAATGAATAAATGTAATATAAATTTTAGTCTAAATGAGTCTACATATTTAGTTCATTTATCTATACATGAGTTACCTATTTATTCATTCAATAGTTACTGATCTCTCTAGGAAAAATACTTTAAGCCCTGCTTAGAATTATTTCTTTCCCTAAAAAATCTGCCATCCATTTATTAAGATACAGTAAATAATTTTGAAAGCTAAGATCTTTAAACTCTGTCACACACTGTAGTGAAAATAGCATTTATTTTTGCTTTTTTGAATCAATAGCTCCAAAAAGACTATAGCTAGTGAAGCATATTACTTTTCCCATTCAATACTTATACAATTTTATTGTAACCTAAATTTAAATGTTAAGGAATGGTATGAAACAGGACATAATTTGTCAAAGCATTCACCAACTTGTAATAGATTCACTGTTTCAACTTGCTGAAATGTCTTTTGGATGTCCAAGCAAGAGCAAGCAGCATGTATACACAGAGTGTAAATACATTAGCCTAGTTTATAAAAAATCTCTATGTATATACAACTTACTACAGTATATACTGCCAGATGGAATTTCAGGTGCCTACATCATCATAGCTATTATTAAATTACGCTTTGTGATGATACCTCAGGTAGTCAGGACTGTTATGCAACAGGGAGTTAGGGAAACATCTTCAGTTTTTAAAGCTATTAAAATTTCTTGCAGGTGTGTTTGAGAGAAGCACAGCACAAATTCACTTGCACACTATGAGGATTAGAGACTATGCAGCCCACCCACAAGGGGCAATTAACACAAACAGTGTGAAGGAACAAACAACCAGAGTTGCAAACTAAACAGAACTCACATTGTACGTGTATCCCCCAACCATACTGCAAAGCACAGATGTTTAATCCACAAAATAAATGATATTGGCAGTTTTGGGCTATGATATAATCCTACAGGGTCTACCTTTCTAAATACCTACTTTCTACTGATCTTGTTTTCCCCTTGTTCTCAAGATCGTGTTTTCTCTTTTCTCTGTGATGTGAGCCTATTAAAAATATAAAGTTTTACTCACCTACTTGTTGCAGCTAGCATAAGCCTCAATGCGCTACATCTGGAGTAGAATTTCTTTTGGCAGTCACTTCAGTTAAAGGCTTACAGGAGCATATTAATAAAAACCTTTCTAAGGCCCAAATCTAATGTTTATTAGAGGCTAGCTCTTACTTTGGATACTGTTAAGTTTAAAAACAACACTGTCAGTTACTTTACCAGCAGAAATGGGTTCACGTGTGGAAAATAAAAAATTATAACTCAGGACAAACTACAGCAAAACTATAGACAATTCGGCAGAACAAAGGAGAGGCACCGGTTCTTTTATAGAGGAAAAGGGGAAGTTGGGAAAGCGATTATAAACAAAAAGGCCATTGGAGTAAACTAAGAGCTCTAAGTATAGCGGCTTCTCATTGGCTGAGTTGTGACTGTCTGTCATTGGCTGAGCTGTTGCCAGGAGAGCAGGAAAGCCCTGTTTTCTCCTGCTGGGATAATAAAGCAGTTTCCCCTGTAAGGTCCGTCTCTTTCTCTTGGATCCGCAATTAATGATAAGTGGTAGAGCATGAGAATTCCCCCATCCTGAACCTCTCAATGTCATTTTAGTGAGGTTCTCTTTATTAATTTTTACATTACAAATTAAAGTTAATCCCAATTAGCCCCAACACCAGTGCTCCAAAGAAAAGCTGATTAGTAATGCTCAGTCTATCTGTTTTTATGAGAAAACTCAAAATCCTTATTCTTTCCTCACATTCTAGAATGTCTCATGAGTCATTCCAGAAAAACAGCATAGGGAATAGCGTTGACTGTCATACCACACCTGTCATTTAAGAAAGCTACGTTAATCAATAACAACTGAACAGTTCAATGACTAAGAGAGCAAAGAAATGGAAAAAGATTAATAGGTCTTCCCCCAACCTTAGACCCCTAAAATCAAAGAGGAGCTACAACCTATGATGATTTGAAAAGACTATTAATGCTTGAGTTAATATATAATTATCAAACCCTTTTATTTGTTTTTTTCCCCCACATACAGCAGCCAGTTTCACTGACAATTTTCCTGCTCTGAGAATTTTTCACCTTTGATTAATGACACTTAATAAAAATTCCAGCTAGTTGCAATGAAAAGAAAAAGAGTCACTTGAACCAATGGTGAGGTACCTTATAGAGCTAGGCTAGAAAAGGTTAATGTCATCATTGCTTTGGTCTTTGGAGTACACGTATCCCTTGCTCACAGTATGTTAAGCAAGTTGGATAGTGAATTAACCCCTTCCAAACTCTAGGCACATTCAGAACTGTTCATTTGGAAAGATAACTAATTAATATTTATAAATACAGCCCATTTTTTTTTCTCAAAGGATTTCTAGACATTACAATGACACACAAACAGAATTAATCACATCCAATAGGATAATAGTAAAGAGAAACAACAACAACAACAAAACAAAACCCAAGCCCTGGGTCTACAAAACAAGTATAAACTAATTACCTAGGGGGAAAAAAAAATAGCTATTCTTTTTATAATCAGCCTGCCAGGAATGCCTCCTGAAAGTACTCATGCTTCATACAAAGAAAGGGACATTTTTACAGTGCCACAGATTTCATAGAGTTTTTTTTTTCTAAATCATCCATTGATATTGACCAATCGCACTGCATCATGGTGTTGCTCAGAAAAAAAAAAAAAAATGATAATCTTTACAGCAGTGAAGAAAACTGGCTATTCATTTACCAAAGTTCACTGGGTCCCTACTTTGTGACATTCATTATTTTAGGTGCTTGGGATATATAAGTACACAAAATGGAACCCCCCCAAAAATGCCCTTGTGAAACATATATTATAGTGGGGGAAGTAAACAATTAAAAAGAAATATAACAAATAGGAAACACTAGAGTGTTAGAACACACACTTAGAAAGTGTGAGGGGAGATAATATAAACTAGGTAACGGCAGTGGCAAATGGGTGGCTCAGTTGTTTAATCCCTGGACTCTTTTTCTTTTTGATGTTGATTTATTCTTGAGAGAGAGAAATAGGGGAGGAGCAGAGAGAGAGAGTAACACAGAATCCAAGGCAGGCTCCAGGCTCTGAGCTGTCAGCACAGAGTCCAACTCAGGATTGAAATCATGACTTGAGCCAAAGTTGGATACCCAACGGATTGAGCCACCCAGGTGTCCCTAAGCCTTGGATTCTTGACCTCAGGTAATGATTTCACGGTTTGTGAGGATGAGCCCTACGTCGGTCTCTACATTAACAGCATATAACCTGCTTGGAATTCTCTCTCTTCCTCTCGCTCTACCCCTCTTCCACTGGTGCTGTCTCTCAAAATAATCTTAAAAGAATTTTTTTTAAATAAAAGAACTAGGTAAGGGCAATTTTAATAGGAAAGCTATTTTAATAGGAAAAGTTAGGTTGCTATTTAAACGGGCTAGTTAAGAGGGCTTCCTCTTTGATGGTTAACATTAGCCTTTTACTCACCTACTCATAATCATTTTGATTAGTTAGGAAACTAATGTTAGTTGACTGCCTCTCCATTTGTTGACTGCCTCTCTATTTAGCCTGTAGGAATTCCATGGTCTATGAGCCACTGATTTGCAGATCAAAGTTATTCTGGCCTCATTGATCAGTAGATGAATTGTATCCATCTTGCCTTTGACAGTAAAATGCAAGGTGAGGCTGTTCTCTAGCAAAGCAGAGGACTGCTTCTGCTGGCCTGAAGGATTCAGCGACATCTAGGGGTTCAAGGTTTCAAATATATCACTATCTTCTTTCCAATCAGATAGTAAGTCCTGCCTCTCCTTCATCAGCATCCTGACTTTAGCATAAGATCCTCGCTGGAAGTGCATAAGGATGTCCTTATAACAACTTGGGGGCCTGATTTACAGTATATTAAGCCCTCTAGATGCAGAAGAATTTCTTTAAATACTTCCACAGAAGTCTTCTGGGTTCATAGCTGACCTAAATCTAACTTTATCCTTTTTCAAGGCCTCTAAGTCAGTTGAAAAACTAGCTAACTCTACATTGATTATAATTGCCATGCCCCTTCATTGTTCAGGTGTTAGATCTGTTGCAAAAGCCAGCACTTTCTCCCTGCCAAACCTACCTGTGTGCCAGCTCACTGCAGTGATAATCTAGGGAATAGTGACAGTACAATACACAAAAGATTTTCCACAACCTACTTATTATCAATGATTGGGTTCTAATCACCTGCTGGCCAAGGGATGCAACACCAGAATCATGTCCTAAAAGTCTGTTTTCTAGAGCCAAGTCTGATGCAACTTCCTTAGTTAGGGCTTCCCTAAAATCGTACCCCAAGATAAGGGTTTATGTACCAAAAGTTGGAAGAAATCCCAGAAAGAAATGGAGGGGTGTGGAATGTGAGACACAGAAGGGAGAGAAGCCAATAAAAGAAACACAAATGAGTGGGGGCATTGCTGCAGACAAATTGGGTCAACCCTATTGTGAATTCTCTAAGAACCCATGGGACATACTCCAGGATCATTGCCACAGAGGATTGAGTGGTCAGGTCATTTTTCACCAAATTCTATCCACATTGGTTGTGAGATACCCTTGGAGTAGTTACCTTTTCTGCACAAGGTATATTGTGGCTATTATGGTGAAATAAGTTTCAGAGAGCTATAGAATCCCTTCAGGGAGAGAAGAGTGTTGTAAGCACTTATATTAAGTTATTAGCATGCACGCTGGACAGTCTACTATGCCAACAGATATCTTTAAGTGGGCCAGTGGATTATAGCTCAGGGCAACAAGAGCATCTGCAAAATGGTAGATACTCTAAAATTTAAACATGCACTCTTAACAAAATCGAGTACTTTGCAGTACTTTTCCTTTTCCCCAGGACAACACATTAAAGGACTTGGGAACATCTTAAATCCATTTTTTCAACTGAAATTTATAATCAATTGCTGTTACTAATGATATTAAAACATAAATATATTAAAACCCATAAAAATTATTGTTGTTGTTGTTGTTTTAACCAGCCAATATTCATTAGGTTTATCTTCACATTTAGCATCTTTTTACCCACATCTCTGACTTCTCATCTGCAATTATGTTCCTTCTACTTAAAATATATTATTTAGAATTTTCCTTAGCACAGCCTGATAGTAACTAATTCTTTTGTTGTGCCATTTTGCATTCATTTGCAATGGTGTGTGTACGACTGTGTATTAAATCCTAGTTTTAAATTTTTTTTTTTTTTAGCATTTTTATTTATTTTTGAGACAGAGAGAGACAAAGCATGAACGGGGGAGGGTCAGAGAGAGGGAGACACAGAATCTGAAACAGGCTCCAGGCTCTGAGCTGTCAGCACAGAGCCCGACGCGGGGCTCGAACTCACGGACCGCGAGATCATGACCTGGGCCGAAGTCGGCCGCTTAAACGACTGAGCCACCCAGGCGCCCCTAAATCCTAGTTTTAAAACTTATTTTTTTCTAGTAGATTGTAAACATAACTCTTGTCTTCTGGTTTCCATTGTTGCACTCACGAAGTAAACTCTCTTTTTAACCACTGTTTATTTAAACATAGTCTCCTCTAACTGCTTTAAAATTTGTCTCTGGTTTTCTGGGGTGTCTCTATGTGTTTAAAAGAACATGTAAAACATTTTTTTGCCCACTGGTGAGTCATAGGGCTTTTAAAATATGAAGATGTGTATCTTTCATCTATTCTAGAGTATTTTCTGATATTTTCTCATCAAATATCATCTACCCCAGTCTCTCTTTTCTCCCTTTCTGAGATTCAAATGAAAGTAATGTTAGATTTTCTCTCTGAATCTCCTAAGTTTATTTGTCCCTCATCTGTATTTTTCATCTTTATATTATTTATACTTCTTTCTGAAGACTTTCTTCTAATCTATTTCAAGTCAACTAATATCTCTTCCTCTGTGTCTAATTTTCTCTTATATCCATAAACTTAATTCTGAAATTATTTTATCATAGTTTTTATTGCATAATTTTTCTTTTTTAATTACATATATATTTTTATTAAGATTTTGGTTTCTTTAAATTCACAGCAAAATTGAGGGGAATTCAGAGAGATTTCTGACATGCCCTACCTCTACTTGCACAGCTCCTACCATTATCAACATTCCCAACCCCAGTAGTGCATTTGTTACAAGAGTATACTTTAGGGTTCACTCTTGTTGCTGTACCTTCTATGGGTTCAAACAAATGTATAATGATATGTATCTATCATTATCACACCATATGGAGTATTGTCACAGCACTAAAAATCCTCTGTGCTCTGTTTATTCACCCTTCCTCTTGACCCACAGCCCATGGCAACTACTGATTTTTTATTGTCTCCATAGTTTTGCCTTTTCCAGAATGTCATATAGTTGGAATTATACAGTATGTAGTCTTATTAGGTTGGCTTCTTTCACTTACTACTATACCTTTAAGGTTCTTCTATGTCTTCTCATGCTTGATAGCTCATTTATTCTTAGTGCTAATACTTTTATCTTTTCTGTGTGTACCACAGTTTGTTATCCATTCACCTACCAAAGGGTTTCTGGGTTACTTCCACATTTTGGCAATTACAAGTAAAGCTTATGTAAACAACTTTGTGTAGGTTTTTGTGTGGGCATAAATTTTCAACTCCTTTGGGTAAATATCAAACATTGTGATTGTTAGATCGTATGGTAAAAGTGTGGTTAGTCTTGTAAAAAAAAAAATTGTCGAACTCTCTTTCCAAAGTGGCTGTACCATTTTGCATTCCCACCAGCAGTGAAGTTCCTGTTGCTGCACTTCCTCACCAGCATTTAGTGTTTCCAATGTTTTAGATTTTGGCCATTTTAGGTGTACACTGGTCTCTCCTATGTTATTTTTATAGTTTCTAGTTTCCTGCCAAATTATTCAATCTTACCTCTTATTTTTTATTTATTTTAATGTTTATTTATTTTTGAGAGAGACAGAGACAGAATGCGAGTGAGTTAGGGGCAGAGAGAGAGGAGACACAGAAGCCGAAGCGGGCTCCAGGCTCCGAGCTGTGAGCACAGAGCCTGACGCGGGGCTCGAACTCATGAGCTGTGAGATCATGACCTGAGCTGAAGTTGGACCTCAACCAACTGAGCCACCCAGGCGCCCCTTACCTCTTATTTTTTAAAACCCTAATTAGAGTAATTGTTTTATTGTCTGAGTCTGAGAGTTCCTAAATCCCATGTCTTTGTGCATCTGTTTCTACTGTATGTTGTTTCTGATGTTTGGTACTTGCTTTGATACTTTTAATTATATGATAGAAGCTTCATTTAATAAATTATTTGGTAGATGATTTTGATATCTAAAATAATGGCATTGTCTTTCACAGATTATCTGTGATAGCTTCTGGGAGTTGTTAGAGAGAACGGGGGTTTCTCTGATCCTAAGTAATAAAATTCTGGCTGCAAGTCCCTATAACATCTGATTTCCTTCTGGTTCACACTTCCTTGGAAGCATAGTTCTTCATGAACCCAGTGCTAAACTGGAGGCTGAAGTCTCCATCCTCATCAGGATATGAGGATCATCCCAAATGAATGAGACCACTAAAATAACAAATTAGTTTTGCAGCTGCTCTTTCAGAATGGGAAAATAAGCTCAAAGCAAAAGAAATTTTGAGCAGCTTATTTCAGTTCTCCAAAATCTTGGCCTATTTCTCGTTGTTTTATTAGCTCTTTGCTACTTTCAAAAAGATGTCTTTTTAAAAACTTTGATCAGGTTCTTCAGTTTTTCTGACAGAGAGAACTGGTTTGAGCCAACTAGCTGTTACTGGAAGTAAAATTCTCAAACTCATGTGTTTTTTATTTTGATTACAGAGCCTTTCATATGAATATTTTTACTAAGCCAAAATCCCTTAATAAAAGAAAGATTAATACACTTCTAAAAATACCTTAAGAAAAACAAAGTGTTTCATGTATTTATGGCCACTATATGGCTGATGCTCAGACACAGCAGAAAAAATAAACATCATACTACTTAAATAGAGAAAGAGTAATTTTTATGGAGAAATAATTGACAGATAACACTGTATAAGTTTAAGATGTACAACATGCTGGTTTGAGACAGTTATATATTGCAATGTGACTACCACTACTATAGTATTAGCTAACATCTCCATCACATCACACAATTTCTTCTTTTCTATGCTGAGAACATTTAAAATATAGTCCTTTAGCAACTTTGAAGTATATAATACACAACTGTTGACTATAACCGCAATGCTGTCCATTAGGTCTTCAGAACTTATTCATCTTCTAACTTCAAGTTTGTAGCTTTTGACCAACATCTCCCTAATTGTCCCAGCCCCCAGCCCCTGATAACCATAATTATACTTTCTCTTTCTGCAAGTTCAGCTTTTTTAGATTCCACATATAAGTAGCATCACATAGCATTTGTCTTTCTCTGTCTTACTTATCTCAGTTAATATATTTCCCTCAAGTTCCATCTATGTTGTCACAAATGGCAGGATTTCCTCCTTTTTGTGGGTGGGTATATATGATATTATATATCACACATATATGAGATACATATATCTCACATCTTCTTTATTCATTTGTCCATCAACAGACACTTAGACTGTTTCTAGATCTTGGCTGTTGTGAATAATGCACAATGAAGATGGGGGTACAGATAGCTTTTTGATATCCTCTTTTCATTTCCTTTGCGTACGTACCCAGGAGTGAGATTGCTGGGTCATATGGTAGTTCTATTTTTAATTTTCTTAGGAACCTCCACTACATTCCCATCATTAGCGCACAAAGTTTCCCTTTTCTCCACATCTTTGCCAACACTTGTTATCTCTTGTCTTCTTGATGATGGCCATTCTAACAGGTATGAGGTGATAACCATTGTCATTTTTATTTGCAGTTACCTGATTATTAATGATGTTTATTTCATGTACCTCTTGACTATTGGGGAGTAATTACTAAATTTGTCTCCTGCCATTTCCCTCTGAAGTTGCGCTTTGTCAATTTTGGAACTAATCAAACACTCATTTGTAAATCCTAAATCTCTTGTTCAGCTGTGAAATGTATAATTATTCCACTGAATTGAATTCTGCTCCCTATACAAGGCAGAATGAGCAGGGGCCTTAGGGAGAAGAAACCTAACAGATTATCCTTAGCTTTAAATATACAAAAACAGTCTTCGACTATTAGTAAATATGCAATGTCAGACTCATCTCAGAATATAGGGCTGTCTTCATTTTAAGCAGAAATTGTAGTCATTATTATTATTGCATTTATAGATCTCTGGATATTTGCAGCCAGGCAGAATGTGACTATCTGCATGGTAGGAATATGGGATATATAAGGGCCAGCTTTGTGAGAAGTCATAATGAATTTCTGAATTTCTCCTCAAATATTTTCTTTACTGATATCCCCTGGGTCATATTTTATTACTTCAAAGCAAGAGATTAGGGAGAAAAAGTCATAAGTATTATCTTCAAATTGTTAATGTGCTTTTGCCCCCATTAAGTATATTTACATAGACAACTTTATATGATTATCTAGAATGGTGCAAACTGACCTGAAGCAAAAAGCTGAAGAAGTTTCACTTAGAGAGGACAACATGGCCAGGGCATGTTCAAAGATTAAAAAATGGGAGGTACAGTTGAACACAATAGACCAGAGAAAGAAAGCTCAGCATCACTCAGTCCCTCATTTCTTCATCA
The DNA here is from genome assembly GCF_023721935.1 of Panthera uncia. Classification (NCBI taxonomy): domain Eukaryota; kingdom Metazoa; phylum Chordata; class Mammalia; order Carnivora; family Felidae; genus Panthera; species Panthera uncia. Next base: position 67,251,943 of record NW_026057577.1, read on the forward strand.
CTTCTTCCACGTGAAAATGTATAAATGGGTAGAAAAGTAGCAATGATAAAGAAAATGTTCTGAACAAAGACTAAAAGGTTAAGGTAGTAGAATCATTGGTGGTTTGCAAGGAATTAAAAGTGGACAGTAGAGAAGAAAGCAGGACAGTTTGATGGCAGAGGAAGAAAGCTTGATCAATGGTTTAATATATTTTGAGTCCTAATAATGAAGAATAACAATATCATTAACAACTATAGCAAAGTCAGTTTGGGGAAATAAAATAATGAGAAATGATTTGTTTTTGAAAATGTGAACTTTGTAGGACATCCATTGTGCAATGAATTAAGAAATAAAGATCTGTAGTTAAGACAAGAAGTCGGTGATATGTGTGTGGGAGACATACACATATACATAGAAAGTGAGAGTATATTACTTTAAGGGAACCATGTCAGGAGGAAAGAAAACAGAGCTGAAGATGATGTAGTGGATGCTGACGAGACCCTGACCAAATCACATCTACTAGCTAGAGAACCCTTCTCCCTATTTCTGTGATTATTGCCTAAAGTCTTGGGTACAAAAGTCTAGCCCTTTGTCTCTAAAAGAAAACTTCAAGGTGTGCAAATTGTGCTCTAGAGCATTCCATAGGATCAGACTGAAATTAGTCTCCAACTGAAGCCATATTAATGTTTAGCTTTTCTCCCCCTGCCTATCTTACTTTTCTCACTTCCCTTCTCCTGAGTGACCTTCCATTAAATCACTTGACCAATAAATCACATCTCAGATTTTGATTCCAGGGAACATGACCTAAGACAGATGCTTTGTGTGGGCAGAGTAAAATCAACAAAAAGTGAAGCAAAAATTTTCAGAGAGATATGGGTATTTCTTGGAAATAGTGAAGGGGGGGGGGAGTCTTGATTGAGGGGAGAATGGTCACTGGTGTCAAAGGTGCTTACAAAGACAAAAACAAAAGTGAATTAGAAATTTTAGGTGACATTTCTGACCTCTGAGGAGACAATTTCAGTAGGGTAGTATAAATGCCTTTTCCCATGAAATTTTGATATAGAAAAAAATTTCTACCTCAAATATAAAATTTGATATAGATAAGATTCTGGATTATCGCTTGAGAAAATTGCAGGATCCAAATCTCTTTATTCAAATCCTATATGTAAAACAGAAAATCACATGAAAAACAAGAACAGAAAACACAACTTCTTTGGCTGGAGTGTGAGTAGAACAATTCCATAACATGTATGCCTACTTCAGTAACCTCTCATTCTCTCCTCTCCTCCCCTGGCTTCGAGGAAGAGTAAGGAATATTAGGGAGAAGTGTTAGGGAGGTAAGATTAATACAAAAAGTAAGAGGCATCAAAATTCTGAAAGGATTTATTTTGGACAATTATGCAGGGATCTGGGTGTCACTTAGCTTGGATGCTCTCAGAGATATAAGAGGTCAGTAAAGGCTCTGGGCATATCTGTAATTCTGCCTAAATTACCTCATCAAGCCAGGGTGTAAGGTTAACTTTAAGTTAACTTTGCTAAGGAGGAATATGAAAATCTAGGTAGAAATGGTGAATCCCATCTTTTGAAATAAAACCAAAGGAAAAAAGTCAGATTATCTTTCAGTGAATATCTCAGATGGCAGTTGGAAACTATACTAAGTTCTTTATACCTTTCTTTTAAAAAAATTAATATTTATTTTTGAGAGAAAGGGACAGGGCATGAGCGGGAGAGGGGCAGAGAGAGAGGGAGACACAGAATCTGAAGCAGGCTCCAGGCTCTGAGCTGTCAGCACAGAGCTCAATGCGGGACTTGCACTCATGAGCTGTGAGATCATGACCTGAGCCGAAGTTGAACAGCCAATTGACTGAGCCACCCAGGTGCCCTATACCTTTCTTACTTCTTGTTTCTTATAACCTATCTATGACCACACAGCCGAAATGAAAAGGACTGACATGCTTATGCTATAGGGACTTCAGAAAAGGGGCTGCTGACAGCAAGGTTTGGAGAAGAACCTCTATGATATATCACATATTGACAACTACCAAAGGAAAGGGATGTTGGGGGCAGGGACCCCAGATCCTGCCAAAAAAATGGTGTGCCATAAATCTAAACTGAAAGTGGAATACTGGGCTGAAGCACTTGAAAGTCCCAACCTTTGCTAGAAGACTAATATAACAGGGCACACATGAGCTTATGAGGGCCTAGCTAGTCTCAATGACAGTAGGGAGATAAAAAACAGGGAGGCAAAAAAAAAAAAAAAAAAAAAAAAAAAAGCCAGAAGATTTGTTGGGCTTGATGAAAGGCAGATAGTGAGAAAGAAGACCAATGGAGAATGAAAACCTTCATATCCTTGTGTAAGGAAATGTTTAATTTAAACACAGTTTGGTAATGAGCTTGTTTGTTTTGATACTATAGTTTTGACAATATCAATAACTATTTATAGCCAATATTCTCATGCATCATATCTAGCTATTTTTCCTACATTCACATTTTTTGGAGGTTCTCGTTGTATCTTTCTATAGAAAATGAAAAAACATGAAGAAGGGAAAGCTTTTGAATCCTAAACTTATTTAAAGGAAATTCTATTAGTGAACATTTGGAACTATGGTGTTTGTTCCATGGTCACGCATTAAATCTGCTTAAACTCATGTGGAATTGGTTTAGAATGTATAGGGTCATTCCTCATGCTATAAAACTGGTAAGAATTTATCAACAAAACTGTAAATATTATCAACTGATTTGAATATAGAAGAGCACAGGCCTTAATAGTTCATGAGGAGTAGCATTTCCCTTGCACTGTCTTCTTTCTTACAGAAAAAGAATTATTTTTGACTATAATAAAAACATCATCAGCTACATTTTATTTTTTATGCAACAGATGTTCTAAGGGCTCAGAGGATAGGAGTTACCCCTGTTCACCTCTTCACCACATCACCATTAGCCACTCCAAGTCTTCCCTGGATAATGCAGTAGAGGGTCAAGGTCAGAGGCTTCTGAATTCATCATGAATTGATTCACTCTCCCAACTGAACACATCTCTCCTGCCTCTAGGACAGCATACTGGCAACAAGGAATCATTACAACTGTGACTCTCCCTTTATGACCCAGGCTTGGGACTCAGCCCTGCCACAAAAGATGCAGGAGGGTGCCGTGAAGGTGAGATGAAGAAATCTTGATTTTTTTCCCCGAGAGCAAGAATGCAGATAAGGGGCAGGGATGAAATGCTTGAAATACAATTGGCAATACATCATCAGAAAGAAGACTAAAGTGAGTAAGCATAAATTGATTAAAAAGGCTTTCATTAATAGACCCCACAAATGAATTCTATTTGTAACTAATAAAAACATTATTTAATATTTAAAGTAAGTGACTGAATTCACATTTTATTTATCAGAAAAACTGCACTCTCTCCCTCCTGGATGCCTCTCAGTGATAAATTTTAAAATAACCAGTGTTCTTCCTCTGGTCTAAGGGGTCCATTATCCCTTAGTAGTATGGAATAATGTAGTATGATTATGATTGTATGATTCTGACCTATTTCCTAGGCTTCTTAAGTAAAGTCTTCGCTGTATGCCAAAAGGATCAATAAAGTGACAGTGGTTGGTACTAAAAGAGTAGGCTTATGGCTATGAGAGCAAGAACTCCCTGATGAGATCATTGCTCTCCTACTCTCATAGATATATCCACTCCCCAGTGGATCATGGACTTGCTGGTTAAGCCTAAGGGATATGAGAAAAGGAGACTTGGAAATGTTATTTTTTTTAAGAAAACCTCATTTACACTTGATTTGTGTGTCAATTTGGGTGGAAATGAAGATAGTACACTCTTGTATTCCCTCCACTTCCTTATTCTGTATCCCAGGTAAGAAATGAACAGGGCTGGCTTCATGAATTCACAGCCTGTATAGTTGCAAAGGGTTCGACACTTGGAAAGGCCTATATTTGACTTAATACTCTGTCACCATCTTGAAGTTCATAAAAAAATTTTTGAACAAAGAGTTCTGCCTTTTCATTTTGTACTGGGCCTCACAAACTATATGGTCAGCTATGGGCATGGAATTCTGGAAACTGTTAAATTTGGGAGGAGGAAACATGTGATGAGTAGCTCAAACCTTCCCCTCTCCTCCTCTCTTTGGGATCAGCCTACTTTCAGAGAGCATATGGTTAGATCAATTCTCCACTTGTAGGAAGCTAGTGGTAAAGAAAATATTCTTGTGGGCAAGATTGTGGTTTTCCAGGCTGTCTCTGACTGGGTGGATAGGTCTCTCTAATTCTGGGGCACATATTAGTCATATGCCTGGATCCTGTTTTCCATTAGTTCTATTACTATTGAAACAGATACTTTTATCTCTCTTTGACTGAATCCATTGTGTAGCTTTCATTTGGTTTAGAACTCAGGTAGGTGATAGAATGGTATAAACACCAAGGAGAACTACATGCCTTTGGGAGAAAACATTTTCCATCTACTGAGAAGGTCGGCAGCCTTTCAGGAGTGAAGTATTTGGTTAGAAATCTTATTCTTGATAGTTAAAAGATATAAGAGAATGGCAAATGTCGTTAGAAAAGAAATACACACAGATCCCTATGCTCAAAAATCTCTGCCCTACTGCTCAAATAGAGATTTGCTTAGATTAATGGATACCATCTTTTAAATATAAAATATACCTTGAAGGAGTAAGTTCATGAAATCCTCAGAATGTGGTCCTACTTAAATTTATATTCTTCTGAGATAAACCAACATGCTGAACTGGCAACTTTAAGTAGAAAAAAACTACATTTTTAAACAGTAAATGGGAAGCATAGTGTTCCTGAGGATCAGGGAGAGGTTCTTCATAAGATTGGGAAGGGAAGATAATCAAAATGAGAAGACACCAAACCTTGCAGTTTTTCACAGTGTCCTAGTGATCTCAGCTCCCTACCCCAATCCCCCAAGTCCCTGAAAATCATCTTCTTTGAGAGCTTTCCTAGCATTAAAACAGGTGGCCAACGCATGAACTACAGAAAAATCTATCAGCAAATTTCTAAACTAGCTGGCACCATCAATCACCATCCAGAGTAAGATGCACTAAAGACTTTAAGCATACCAAGTCTCTGTTTCCCTCCCTCGGCTGATGCATGTTCTTTGGTCAATTATAAGGGTAGGGTAAATAATCCAAAAAATAGACTACCAGGAAATCTTAGAATGACTAGAGGGTATGACAAGAGCCCACAGTGTCCATACCCTAGCTTTGGCTGGGGCTTTCATCCAAGAATTGATGATCTGTGGCACTGATGAAACACTGTGGATAAGCAACCATATAATATTTGTGTATTTGGATTTATCTAATCAGTGGGAGAGGCAACAATTGAGCATTCCCCAGAAGTTCACATGTCACAGATTCAAACAATTTTACACATAAACCCTATTCGTCGACCCAATGTCATCAGTGTTTTCATCAAGAACCTTCACAAACTCTTTAGAGGAAGCCATAGCTTTAAATACTTTTGAATTCATTTACTCTAAATTTACTCCTCATAATGCTATTACCATAGAGTGGAGTCCTATTGATAAATTCACCTGGAGTAGGGCTCTTTGCAGCTCTGACCAAAGATTCAAGGCTACATGGTCATATGTCTTTTTGTTCTTGGTTAAAAGGATACAACCCATTACGCGCATCTAACAGTTTTCTTGCTTTCTCTTTCTCTACAAAACTCTTTTGTTCAAATTGGGCGAAACTGCCGTTTTTCCTGAGCAACAAGCTGATTCTCTTTATTCCTTTCCATTCTATGTATATAACACATCTAAAAATCTTTGCTAATCATATATACTACATTTTGTTTGCCTCTGTCATTTTATTAAAATAGGTTTACATAAAATGTAATAAGTCAAACCTCTGACAAATATAAAGAAAAGTTATTTACCTCAAATTGTGCTTCTGTGAAACTGGTTGCTTGCTCTCTGGTTACCAACTTCAAAAATGTGGTGCCAAAATTAGCCAGACAAAACAAACAAAAGCCTCCTCTTTGCAACAAGGCTCATTTCCATCTGGTTGTGCTGCATATTATGAAAGTATACATTCTAATGTCAAAATTCACCTTAAAAGACCAAATGCTTTACAATCAGTTAAGTGGATGCTTCTGTATCAACACAATCCCTTTCCAGAATGTGGTCAAAAGTGGCCCATCATTCGGTTTTAGTGATACCCCACAGACTTCCTGGTATCCCCAAATCATCTTGGTGCTATCCCCGGTTCTTATATGACTATTAGTGAATGACACCAGTCAGAGGACAAGAGCTCTCCCAGGGGAGAGAAGGTGGTCACTATGCATACAAAAGTGAGTACAAACCACGAAGCTCTCTCAGGCTGCTTGCAATGGTTTGATGAGGGATACACTGAAGAGATCATGAGCCACATTTAACCGCTGTGAAAACCTCTTCCAACCTCATCGCTCCATATGGGAGTTAAAACTGATTTTAGGAAGTTAAGGAGATAGCAGGACATGCCTAAATGATTTATTAAAACAAAAGCCAGATATTTCAGGGTGAAACAGTCAGGTCAAATTCCTCGTGTATTAGTTTTCCGTCACTGCATAACAAATTGCCACACAGGTAGTAGACTAAAACATCAATAAATTTATTATCTAATAGTTTCTTTGGGTCAGAAGCCTGGCACATGTTAGCTGGATCCTTTACTCATGGTATCACAAGGCTTAAGGTAAAATTCTGGCCCCCTTTATTCTCATCTGGAGAATCAATTAGGGAAACTTCTGCATCCAAGCTCCCTTGGGTTGTTGGCAGAATTTGTTTCTGACTGAGGTCCCTATTTTCTTGTTAGATGACAGCCTGGAATTATCCTGAACAACTAGAAACCAAACTCAAGTCCTTGCCATGTGGCTTCCTTCACTGGGTACTCTGACTGGCTTATATTTGTGACCTATAAACTCTCTTTAAAAATGTCACCTATTTAGGGGCACCTGGGTGGCTCAGTCTGTTAAGAATCCGACTTCAGCTCAGGTCATGATCTCCTGGTCAGTGAGTTCAAGCCCTGTGTTAGGCTGTGTGCTGACAGCTCAAAGCCTGGAGCCTGCTTTGGATTCTGTCTCCCTCTCTCTCTGCCCCTCCCCAGCTCATGCTCTGTTCTCTCTGTCTCTCAAAACTGAGTAAACATTACAAATTTTTTTTTTAAATCTCACCTGTTATGATATTAGACTTAACCAAGACAATCCCCCCTTTGATTAACTCAAACACAACTGGTTAGGGACCTTAATTACATTGGAAAATTATCTTCAACCTTTGCCATATAATGTAAACTAACCATGAGAGTGATACTTTTATGCGTAAAAGATATTTTCATTTATACATCAAAGGGAAGGGGATTCAGGACATGTACACCAGGGGCTTAGAAACTTAGGGCCATGTTACAATCTTGCCTACAGCATCTATACACCATTAGTCTGCTAGCATTTCAGGGCTTTTAACAACAAAAATAGTAAGCCTACCTCTGTTATCTGCAAACATGACTAAGTGGTGTGCTGTATAAATACCTAAGGTCTTTAAGTGTTGGATGTTTGAGAAAACAGCGATCATTATTTCTCCTTCTTATGGCTTCCTAGCCAATGTGAAAAGAAATAGACAAGAACTAAGCAGGATCAAAATCTAGTAAAACTACTAAAGGTGAAACTGATTGGAGAACATAGCAGTTTCTCCTTATCGCCTTTCTTGATTTAGACTTTGGTATTCCTAGTTTGTTATGGGGGAAAGATGATGGACATGATAAAGCAGACTCTGTTTGTCTCTTTTCCACACGAAAGAAACTGACCTGTCTTACTGATACCTAAAAGAGAAAATGAGACAAGAAAGAGATGGACCTGCCTAGGCACTGTCTGCGCTTCAATGCAGTGGGTCTACTCTCCAGTTAACAAGGCTCATCAGTCAGCATAGACTATATTACGATGCAGTAACGAGAAATCCCCCAAATCTCAATGGTTAACATACCAACAGATACTTCTTGTTCATGCTACAAGTCTAACATTGGTGAACAGGGGTTTTCTATTTATCAGTTGCTCATGGATTCAGGCTAATAGAAGCCTTTTCTTGACCTGTGCTTCTTCAAATCCCTGCAGCAACAACAGGAGGCAAGTGGTAAATCACCCACTGGCTCTTAACATTTACAGTGCAGAATAACACATGTAACTTCTGCTCAATTTTTATTGACCTAAGCAGGTTACATGGCCACAGAGGGAGGCAGGAAATGCAACCCTACCGTGTGCCTTAAAGATGAGCGAACCAAAAATATTCGTGGACAGCATTAACAGCTACCACACATGGCTTAGTGAATGCCACTCATCTCCCACAGAAGACATTGGAACCAAAGAAGTCCCCAAAGGTATTGACTCCAATATGGTCCCCAACAAGGGAGTAGAGTATGTGATCTCTGTTGGCAACGTGAAAAAAGAAATGTGACCATTTCCTCTTAATAGTAAGTACAGGCAACAGAAAACATTTGTGAAACAGCCCTGTAGTGCCACACCTCCCCTTCATGAAGATTGCTTCAGAGAGAAGCTAGCAAATGCAACTCTCTCCAGGCTGCCTTGCAGGGAGCGGAGAGTGGTCGTAGCCCCACACGATGGGCTCCAAATAGGAAGAGGGAGAACTGTGCCTGCCACATTTTAGGAGGCTGCCTTCAAATTCAGGCTGCGTGTCTGGAGTCGCTGTGCCGAGCAGGATCTGTGAGCTGGCTCTGTGCTGGGTGAGAAGTGTAAAGCCTGGTGCCAGAATGCGAGTGCACATCAAAATCCTGGCACGGGTGCTCTTTAGAAACGGACAGAAGACCAACTAACATACGGCTCATTCTTCTCACGTCATAAATGGAAGGCATTAATCACTGGGAGGCCTCCCAGAAATGAAAGTTCATCTATTGGTTATGGGGTGTCAAAAGGCAAATGTGGAGTGTTTTAAATTTGCTTAGTTTTCCTGCAATATAAAATACAGGTTTCAAATGCTGGCTTTATCATCAAAACAGGCTCCTGGCCCTGCCAAAGCTAACATAAAGAACCCAGAACTCCACACAGGTTTCTCATTTATAGCATAATTTCCTCCAAAGACAGCTATTTTAAAATGTAGATTAACCCTTGATGTCTAAATTTTCCAAACTGAAACTTTGAAACAATGAAGTCCCATCTGCCAGTGCAGAAAAACCAAGTAGCAAAAGAGTTGCCTACAGTTCTCTGCAGTGAGGGACTGAGCCCACTGTCTGGCCAGCTGACTCTCCACATGCCATCAGGTGCCACGGCCCACCCCTGGGAGGTCCTCCCCTGGAGAGGTAACCGTTGTGCTCCCAAGCTGTGACTTGTACTCATCTGATAAAAGAAAGGAATGCATAATCTGTTTCTCTTCTCTGAGAAGATACTAAAGTGAATGTGTATCATTACCACCTAGGTGAAACAATTCCACCAAAGCAGCAACTCCTTAAAAGTGATCATCATCCATTCATCAGACAAGTCTTAAGGATGCAAATATGAATACATGCAAAACAATTACTTCACATTCTTCTCCAAAATGAAACTATGTATTTCTTGCCCCTATCTATTCTAATAACTTTGCTTAAGAAAGAAGTACAGTTCAAAGGGCCACAAACTGGGGTGTATGGCTGATTCAGTTGGGAGAGCATGTGACTCTTGTCTGGGGTTGTGAGTTCAAGCTCCACAATGGGCATAGAGCCTCCAAAAAATGAATAAATAATAAAAAAAAATACAAAATACAGTAGCGCCTGGGTGGTTCAGTCGATTAAGTATCCAACTCTTGATTTTGGCTCAGGTCATGATCTCATGTTTCATGGGTTCGAGCCCCACATCAAGCTCCATCAAGCTCTGTGTTGGAGCCTTGAGCCTACTTCAGATTCTGTGCCTCCCTCTCTCTCTCTGTCCCTCCCCTGCTTGCGCTCTGTCTGAAAAATAAATAAACACTAAAAGATTTCTTAATACAAAATAAAAAATGAATGAAGAGCTGCAAACTGGTGACCTGTGTGTGTTCGTGTGTGTGTGTGTGTGTGTGTGTGTGTGTGCATGAACAGGTGCACTTCCCTGCACAAGGTCATTACAAATTAAATCTGAATGACTCCATGTGGGGTGTAAACTCTCAATTTTCCACAAACCTCACCAGTCCTTATCATCTTAAGCTCTGATTTACTCTGATTTACCAGCTCTAATAATAACAGATATTTGAGTATGGGTGTTGTACTTGGTTTTTTTAATTAGTCAAACATTTTATTTTTTTAGTATGTTAATAAATTTTATTCTGTGAATCATACATGTTGCATAAATGTAATTACAACATAAAATAATCTTACTAAATTAGTTGGTTTATTTCACCCTCATAATTTTAACAAGTGGTATAATGATTTTTTTTCATCATGATAAGTGTACTCTTAATCTCCATCGCTTTTTCACCCATCTCCCCACCTAACTCCCCTCTGATAACCATCTGTTTGTTCTCTGTAGTTAAAAGTCTGTTTCTTGAGGCACCTGGGTGACTCAGTTAAGTGTCCGACTTCAGCTCAGATCATGATCTCGCAGTTCATGAGTTTGAGCCCGGCATCGGGCTCTGTGCTGACAGCTCAGAGCCTGGAGCCTGCTTTGGATTCTGTGTCTCCCTCTCTCTGCCTCTCAACTCTCTTTCTCTTTTTCTCTCTCTCAAAAATAAACATTAGCATTTTTTTTTAAAAAGAGTCTGTGTCTTGGTTTGTCTCTCTCTTAGCATGCATGTGTGTATTCTACTCTAAAGGAACTTAAATAGAAGACAGCCACACATAAATGTGTCCCAGAATTGTGTCTACCTTTGAGATCTTACTGAACTAAAGACAGAGTAAACACAACACTCCTAATGTAAAATTGCATGTAACTAGTCCTTACGTTCTTATTTGGACCATTCCCACAGCTTGAAATTTTATCTATGAAATGGAATAACACTGTCTCAAAGTTTAGCACGACAGATATGAAGGATCTAAACCCAATGTCTGGCACATAATAGGCACTTTTGAAGCATCAGCAATGAGGGTGATGACACTTTGGCTGCAGAGTTAGTTTTAAGCAAAGTGGTGACAAAGACCTTAGGCTTTAGTGTCTGCAGACCTGGGCTCAAATCCCAGTTTCACCATTTATCAGTGTGTGGCTTCTTAGGGGCACACACTAGAATCAGGAGTGTGTGAGATGCCCCAAAGAAGAGGGGTAATTAGAAGAGATTTCACAGGTACAAGAAGAAATAGGAACACTGAGGAGGAACAGTCTCTAAGGTTTAAGATTTAAAGGAATGACATTATCAGAAATCCAGGTAATATAAAATGTTTAAAAATAAATTTTGTTAAAACTGCCAGATTCTATTGCATAATAAATAAGATTATTGTCAACAGACCGTGGAAGACAGAGGGCTTTAAACCTAGACTGTTTGTTGGTGTCACTCTCTGAATCCCTACCCTGATGGGTTATTGAAGTAACAATGGAGTAGTACAGGAACTTACGAATTCTAACCAAGGCTTGGGACTCAGAGAGTTTGGTCTTAGGGTCCAAACACATAACTAAAGGACCTCACGCAGGAACCCCAAAGACTTCCCTTCCCTGAACCATGTCTGCAGAATCAGGTTTTCTCTGGAGAAATCATTTTCAACAGGCACAGAACATAATGAAAAGCTTCAAACTGATTAATAACTAACAGAGTAATTGCTAGAAAACATCTTCTCTCCCTCAGCACTGAGTACTTGCTGGATAAAAAATATTTTTAAAACAGAACATTTAAATGTGATCATTAATGAAATGTAAATATTAAATAAGATAAACATCTGTCATGGAATCGTCATTATTTATTCTCCATGCTACGAATTTATCCCTGCCCTGTATTTCTCTTCCAATTACTCATTTTACATTTTTTTAAATGACTGTCTATCATTGGATTAAATGTAAGCCTTTAGAGAATAGAAGCTGCTGCCACATACCTTCCTTTACACACGCCTCTGTGAATACAATTTTTTGACCTTATTTGGCTTTCCAATCCAGTGAGAAGTAACTTATTTTAAATAAAGGAGGAAGTCAACTTACCCTTCAACCCAGAGGTTAATCTCCATGTAAGCCATCTTTGGCATATTTAATTGGTATGGGAAATTTTGCTGGGACAACTTTTGTTGGGGCTTCATAGTTGCTCTTCAGAAAGCCCTCCTGGGTTTCATGAAATCTCTGAACTTCTTGCTCATAATAACATCTCTAGACAAGGGGTTGTGTTCATGTGCTGTGAATACAGGGTTTTCAGAGGTTAACATAGAAACACTGTATAAATTTCAGGGGAGGATTTCAGTTCCTAGAATAGGCCCACTTTTTGTACCAAATTAAATAGGTTCCGAATAGTAATTTCATCTAAGTCCTTATTTGGCAAATGTTTACTGAGCACTTACCATGAGCAGTACAAGTAATATGTAGATACTAGAGATTAACAACATAGGTCTTCAGGCAGAAGGAAATTAACATTTTTTTTAAGTTTATTTATTCATTTTGAGAAAGACAGAGAGAACAATCAGGGGAGGGGTAGAGAGGGAGAGAGAGAATCCCAGGCAGGCTCTGCACTGTCAGCATGAAGCTTGATGAGGGGCTCGAACCTAGGAAACATGAGATCATAACCTGAGCCCAAACCAAGAGTCGGAAGCTTTACAGACTGAGCCACTCCGGCGCCCTGGAAATTAACATTATTGAGGGTCAACTATACGCTTTACCATTGGATTAAGCAGGTTTATACCAGCACAATCACATAGACAATACAAGGCTAAATATACATTTCACCTAGACTCTGTAGCAAGCTAATACATGGTATGACTTCAAGGATTGGAAGTCATTTGTGGCTGACCATAGAGGGCTTCATGGAGCAGCTGCTGTTTCTACTTGGAAATCCTAAGATTATTTAGTTGATGTAATGGGAACCTACCCAAGGAGACAGATATGGTATGAGCAGTCACTAGAATCTGGAAATCTAAATATGTTAGGGAAGGTGGATAGACTAAGTTCCCTAGAAAAAAATAATCCACTGTTGGGGGAGGGGAGGTCATAGAGGTGAGGCTGGGAGCACACGGTGAGATCTTTAATACCAGGGTGAGGCTATGTATTAATTTAGGGGAGAGGTGGATGCTATAAAGGTTTGATAACTACATGTTTTAGGAAGATCGGTCTGCCAGAGATGCCTAGGAGAGACGGCCTTAAGAAAAATTGAGGAACAGTGGGTCCTACTGGAAGACTAATACATAAAGGCACAAACGGTTAAAGGTTTCAGTAAGATACCACTTTTAAGTTTCAGTATCTGGGAGTATAGAGGCAAAATTAAAAGAATCAAAGCATCTGAAAAAAAAACCACGTTGAAAGGGCAGGGTGAATGCAGCTCTAGTAAGTTGAGCTGGAGATGACTTCAGTGTACGTAGTGAGAGAAGTGGTGCTTAACCAGGGCATGTCCTACACACCCTTGAAATGATGCAAGCTCCAGCCGATCATCTACAACATCGAGCAGTATTACAAAATTCCACAACCACCACACACAGCAGCACTGATGGGTGATCTTTGGGCATGTTCCTTTGTCCAAGTTCAACTGTAAAAAGGAAATAAATTGAACTTCAGGAATTCTTTGGATGAAATTCTGAATATTGGCTACCGCCAGAGGAGAGCAGCAGTTAGTTTCATACTTTTCAGAAATGCATAAAAGAAATAAATAGAAAAACACAAGTCTTTCAGGTCTGCTTGATTTGTTATTGTTCAGGGAGAAAAAAAGCTGTAATTATTTCATCTAGTTAAAAGAGAGGAAATAGTCTAGGGCTATACTGAATAAACCAAATTTAAATGAACTGTCCAAATAAAAGGAAACACAATATTGTAAGTTAAATTTTTTTTTTACCTCCCAGCCAAATATATATATATTTTTAATTTCCCTATCCTTGCAGTTTACGAATACCCAGATGCCAAGCACAGAGGTGCCTTTCCCTCACTGGCTCCTCATCCTTCCCACACCCCATATCACCTTCATTCTGCCTCCTGCTTCCTCCTCCATGGGGAGCACAATCTGAACAGTGTTTAGGCTTATTGGTTACAGTATAAATATTTAACATATCAGGTACAATTGTAGCCACATGTCTGTCACTAACTTCACATGTAGTAAATGATTAAGTTACTGTTTGTTTAACCTCTGGATCTGGCTCATCATAAGGATTTCATAGTTTGAACACTTTTAGACAACAAAAACAGGGAATAAACCTAATGATATGCATAGAAATCACTTGAATGCATTTATTTGTACAGTTATCCATACAAATAGACAAATATGACAAATCCACAGAGATTAAAAAAGAGCGAAAGATACTTTATTTGCAAGCACCTACCAACTGAAAAATTGGTTATGCCTATTTAGCTAAACAGACCTACAAAGTAAAGTCATTTTCTGAGCAACTAGAGTTTAAAAACTGCTATAACAACTTGAATATTTCAGTAGCCAATTTTGTGGTAGTAGGTATGAATTTTCTGCATAGTAATGACAGTTCTCCAACTTTCCCTTGTTGTAGATCTTCATTTTTACATGAAAACTGTGTGTAACACCCCAGACTGTCTGTTGCATTCTTTCCACTAAACATGTTAAAAAGTAATTGATCAGATATCTTTAGCACAAAGGAATGGAGAATGAAAAGTAATTTTACAAATATATTGATATTAGCAGGCTACAGGTGTTACAATTTTTTTCAGATGCCTTCCACCGAAATCTCTATCTGAAATTATCCACATTAGTTAATGATACCATCTTTTTTCTCTCACCCTATTTCATAAATATAAAATATAAATAATATCACAAATTCTCAGATATGTTTCATTACACCCATCTCTCCAGTTCTACTTTAATAAAGACTTTAATCAACTCATACATACAGTCTTCAACAGATCTTACTGCCATCAGACTCTTCCCCCTCTGATTTTTCTTAAACCTATTTGCCAAACTAGTCATCTCAAAAATCCGTTTTATCACACATTTCCAGAACTTAAAATAGTTTCCAGTACTGATTATAAGTAAATTCATAATCTCTGACAATCTTGTCCTATCTCTATAATTTTCTCCTCCTGTATCATTTTACTTTCCATGACCTGCCAGCATGTGCCTTCAACTCAAGCTTGATGAGTCTCATTCATATTTTCTGCCTCTTCCCAACCAGTAATTCCTCCCATGCTTAAGCCCCATCTCAAATACAGTTTTCCCTGAAATGTTCACTGGCCTGACAAAATGCACAAAGTTTCCTCCCACTGTCCTTTACACTTATCCTACAATTTTGGATTCGGTCTTGTGTTATTTTGTGATTCTTAAATGGAATACATTCTTTCATACACAAATTCACTTGCCTTAATAAATAATAGCATTTATACAATACATTGTATAAATAACTGTTATACAATAGTTATATTGTATCTGGCACAACTCAAAACAGAAATGTGATCATGCAATGGTCGTTCAAACTATGAATTCAATAACTTCACATCATATGTTATTAAATTTGATAATGATTTTCCCAATTCCCATTTCCCAATTCCCTATTTGAGTTGTTGGTACTGGTCATCTCATTTCCCTCCATTTGTTTTCTATGTGTTAGTTTTTAATTCTTTTTTTTTAATGTCAGTATTACTTATTTATGCCATTCTTGTTTCCAGAAATTTCAAGGTGGCTTACAAGAACATATGTCAGTCCTTGTTGCACACATTAGAAGTAAACAAGAAAAAAATTAAAGGAATATAAAATACTAATTAAATTCAAATATAAATAAATAAGTTATTACAAAGTGCCTTAGTAAGCAGAGAAGCACCATATTAAATTTTTCAACTGGTTGAGATCTACATGTGTCTCCACACGTAAAGCTTACTTTATAAGCTTTAAAAATATCTTCCAATGTATGTGGTTCAGTAGTTAGTGTTTTGTTTAGTTTTAATATTTTAATTTTTCTTGTTTTAATTTTAATAAAATCTATAATGCAGAGAGTTTAAAAGAGTCAAATAGTTCTACAAAGTTCATGATGAAAATAGCAGACCTCCCCACCCCTCCTTGTGGCAACAATTCTTATCTCTTTATCTCTTTAACGGATTACATTGTTATTTATCACCAGGTCTCTAATATGCTTTTATTGGTACTTTTTAGGTGGTTATTTTGATATAACTCACTACATTGAAAAGTAACATGGTTTTTATTTTTGCTAATTTTTGAGTGAGTTTTAGGTATCATTTGTTTACTTACATACTACATAAGGTGGGCATTTAGAGCTCTGTCCTCCTGCTCCCTTACCCCCTTCCCCAACTCAGAATCATTCCATCTATGGTCCATATTACCTTAGCTGTAACTTGGTGATTTTTCTGGAGTTTTCCCCAGGTTATCCTGTATTTCTTGTTTTATTCATTTGCTTGGTTCCTTTCAGCTCCAAACTCTTTATCAACTGCTCATTCTCCACTCTAGATATTCAGGTTCACCAGGTATTCTATCAATTTCATCCACATAAACAGGAACTTTTCTTGGAGCCTCTGACCTTGTCCTTTGCGAGCAGATTTCCCCAGACAGGTAGTGTACAGTTCTGAGTCTGGGGCTTCCCTTCACTCCCCATCTATATCAGTGGATCTGCTGCTCTGCAAATCTCATTTCGTCCCATTTCTTGTGCTTCTCCTTTGATTAATGGCACACACTTTCCCCTATCTTATTAGATAAAGAAATACATTATGTGAGAAAGTGAATAGTTGAAAATATCCTTGATTTTCCCATCATGTATAGGTCGGCTAAATGTACACTTCTAATTGGAAATTACTTTTCTTCAGAATTTTGTTGAAGACAGATTTCTATTGCCTTTTATCTTTCAATGTTACTCTTGAAAAGTTCAGCTATTTTGATGATTTATAGTAGACCTGATTTTTTTTCTCTTCTCCCTGAATTTATATACCTTTTTTTTGTTTGTTTGTCCCCACAGCCATAAAATTTTGTGATGGCATGCTTTGGTATAACTTTGTTTTCTACCTTTCAATAGAAACTCAGGAGACGACTGCAATCTGGAAAAAAAAATTCTTGGCTTATACCAAGAAAATAATTAATGTTTTACTTCTTTTTTAAAATTTTCTATGGAATTCTTATTTTTCAGATATTTGACCTATTGGACAGGTCCTCTAACTTTCTTATCTTTTCTCTCTTGTTTTTAGTCTTATTGACATTTTTTCTACTTTCTGAGATTTTCCTAAATTTATCTTCCCATGCTTTATTATTTTTTCTCTCAAATTTTCAATTTCAACTGCTCCTGTTTCTCTCTGTCCATTTTTGTTAATACCTTGTTCTTGTTTCATGGTTAAAATATTTCTTCTTTTTAAAACAGTTTTATTCTTCCTCATTTGTTTCCTCTCTCTCTTTTTCTGATGGTTTTGTTGTAATTCCTGTACTACATATGAGAGACTAACATTGTAATCTTTGGTTGTCTGTCAATATTTTTTAGATAATTACAGTATACCATTTCTGTTTCTCAGTTTCTAAATCCACTTCAAGAAAGGATGTACAAGGCTTCTGATATTTAAACTTCATTTTAAATATGGAGCAGAAAAGACAAAAATAACAATGTATATTACATAACTTTGCGATGATAAATTTGAGAGTCTAGTTGAAAAAAATTAAAGAGAAGTCAATAAAAGTAAGTCTTTTTAATAGTCAAAAGAAAACTTTCATTCGCTGCATTATTCTGGAAAACTTTTTACTCTAAAGGAGAAAAGACTTAAAGAGAAATCAGTTTTCTAGTCACCAAATAGTTTGCCAGATAAAATAGAAATTTTTGGCCCATAGAGTGCATGCAGAGCAAATGAGATTTGTACTTCTCTCCAAACGTTTCTGTAGGATTTTAGATTAAAGTTAGAAAAATGCAAAATTCATTTACAACTGAGTAATTATAAGAGTCTGTTAATATCTAGAATCTGCATATTTTTAGGAGATAGGTAGACAGATAATAGGTAAATACATAGACAGGTAGATAAGTAAATACACAATTTTATTCCTAAAGGCAATTCACCACATCTCTAGCTATTAACCAACTAAGAAAGAAAAATAAGCAGATTAGTCATAGAAGCACTGTAGATAATTATTTTCAAATGACCTTCACATAAAGAGTAAGTTCTAGAATATAAAAAAGCTTAAACTCCTAAAAATTAATAATTATTTTAATAAAATAATTGAAGTAAAATTTATGCAAGTAAAATTACCAGATATTATATTTATAAGAAAATTTGAGAACAACTATTTTTTTTTAATTTTTACTTGAGACTTAGATTTAAAAATCATCCTCAGGGCACCTGGGTGGCTCATTAAAAATAAAAATATGGAGCACCTGGGTGGCTCAGTCGGTTAAGTGACCAACTTTAGCTCAGGTCATCTCACAGTTCGTGGGTTCGAGCCCCGGCTCGGGCTCTGTGCTGAACTCTTGCTTGGAGCCTGAAGCCTGCTTCAGATTCTGTGTCTCCTTCTCTCTCTGCCCCTCCCCCACTGTCTCACTCTGTTTCTCGAAAATAAATAAATGTAAAATAAATAAATAAATAAATAAATAAATATTAAAAGGTAAAAATCATTTTCAAGCATATAAAGAACCATAACAACACAATTCAAAACTGAACAAACTGAGTAATCAAAAAAAAAAAAAAATCACTAAACAATACCAAAAAAAAAAAAAAAAAAAAGAAAAGAAAAGAAACGAAAAGGAAAAACCAAAACAGCAAACCATGCAAAAGAAACAAAAGTAGAATGGTATGTCTTATCCACTAACACAAAGTTATTCTTGGAGCTTGTTCCTTATTTGATTTCTCTTTGAGTTGTAGGCACGGTAAATATGAAAAGACTGACAAATACGTTTTACTAAATCCCAAATATTTTACAGGTTTGAGCTGAAGAATTTTTAAACACTAAAGTGATGTTTATAAGAGGAAATAAGTAATATGTCTTGGATTCATTCAGTTGAATGTGGATTTATCTCCAAATGTTCAAAAAAAACTGATGAAAATAAGCTAAAGCCATTTAATGCCTCTGATTTGGATAAATAAAAAAGTTTTACTAAACACCTACACTTTGAATGTTATAACAAGACGTAACATGTACATAATTCTGAGATATGCATTCTTATATCAATGCATATGTCAATATATAACACTATGTTTTAAAATATACAAACTTCCAGCTCCCTCCTCTTTAGTTTTTCAAGCAATTTTAACTCAGAACTTGGTGACTCAGAAGAAAGGCATTGCTAAAACGGCAAAAGATCCCAGAAAAGTCTAAGCCTGTGATGAGGAGGTTTTCTCAGGTCTGAAAGGAACAGCTTCAAATTCAGTCACCAGGCTGTGTCTTCAATGCCACCATCAATGTTGTTTTGTCTAAAAGAGTAGTAAGAATGCCATGAAAAGCATAGCCATGCTTCAGCAGATAAAACTGAAGATAAGACACTTTTCTGAAATGAACTGTTTCCAACAAAACATATTTGGCTCATTTGATTGAAGGCTGGACATTATCATGGAAAGGGAGTCACATTAGAAAGTGAGAGAACTGGGGGCGCCTGGGTGGCTCAGTCGGTTAAGCGTCCAACTTCGGCTCAGGTCATGATCTCGCAGTCCGTGAGTTCGAGCCCCGTGTCGGGATCTGTGCTGACTGCTCAGAGCCTGGAGCCTGTTTCAGATTCTGTGTCTCCCTCTCTCTCTCTGCCCCTCCCCCGTTGATGCTCTGTCTCTCTCTCTGTCTCAAAAATAAATAAACGTTAAAAAAAAATTAAAAATAAAATAAAATAAAAAAAAGAAAGTGAGAGAACTGAATTCTGGTCATATCTTGGTCACTAATTCTGGGACTAAAACATTGACCCTGTCTGTGCCAGTTTTCTAATTGTAATGAATTATGGTATATAGTGAAAACATATAATTGAATTATAGAAGAAACTCCTATCAAACAAGAATAAATTTCAATAGCATACTTCATGGTCCAAAGTATCATTACCAGAGGTAGTCATAGTAAGAGACATGGCAATGAGAAAAACTAGATAAAGGGGGAGGAATAAAGAGGAGGTACAGGAGACCCACCTGACAGTCAACTGACCTCATGGAGTGTGGAAAGGATGGAGACCATTTCTCAGTCCGACCATCTGTACCATCAGCCATCTGACACTAGTAGGCACAATGTAATGGTTTTCTTCTCCAAGACTATAAAGGTGAAACTATCACTTAATCAACCATCTTCAATTTAGATATCTACTTAGACATAATTTATTTATTAAAAGATCTCTTTCTCAAGCTGTTTGGAATAATGTTCCTCAAGGAGAAACATTTAGTTGAAACATTTCAAGATAAATCATGAAGGAAAGAAATGTTTTTACTTTGATTTTTCAAGTCTCTTTGCAGACACTGTTAATCTTCAACTTTACACAAAATTCAAAGTCATGACTTTTTATCATTTAAATCAAGGGTGCCCACTGTATTTTAATTGATCAGGAAGAAGACTAGTAGCTGTTAAAAATGAACCTTTGAACGAGACATAAATAGCTTTACCAAAGGATATTCAATAAGCTCTTCCACAGATTGTTCACAATACCACACTAAACAAGAAGGTATTGTCATTGCAATATCTGCATGAGAATGCGTGGAATAATTCGACCAGATTTTACACCAGAATTCTAACAATTCTAGTCATGAGAGGTATTGTAAGTCATGGTTTCTGTACATGATACAATTTTATTTTTTGTTGCCTCTTTGTTTTGCAATGGAATTGGCTATGTGCCTGGTGCCTTTTATAAGAATACATTTCGAAGTAATATTTAAATAATTTAGCTTTATTATATGGTATTTACAGGAACAATAACAGATATTCATTTAAAACACCATTTAATGCCGTATGCAGTCTCTAGTTCCTTCCCCTTTCCTTTAACGGTCAATGGAAAAATCACTGTAAAATTTGAGGCATTAATAAATTTACTAGATGCTTCTTTTCTCTTTCTCTAAGGTTAACTAACTTGTTTTTGAATTCAGCATTTGTTAGGTTCTTCAATTCCAAGATTAATTTTTTTGTTGCTCTAATGTAATGTTGCATATTCATTTGCAAAACAAAGACACATGGGCAAAAACTTCTGCAATATTGTCTGTCTAGGGACAGCTCTGAGGATTACAATATGCTCAGCTCTCATTTTTTTGAAACAACTTCGGGATGCAATCTTTAGTTGAATTTCAAAATGGATTCTAATTTTTACATGGATCCTTCTGGCAAGGAAATTCTGGGTACCTTAAGGAACTGAAATAAAAAATATAAGACATAGATTCTTGAAATCCCCCCTCCATCTAGATGAAAATGAGCATAGGAAAACATACTGTGATAATCCAAAACATTCATTATGAAAATCATGTAAGATTTGAAACTCTCTCTGCAAGCTGCATTTGATTACAAACTTCTCTTGGGACTATGCCTAGGTATTCTTGGGCTTGTGACCAGACTACATTGCTTAGCCTACCAACCATCACTGAACATACTTTAATATCACTTAACTCCACAAGACCTACACTGTGGAAAAGTCCACATTTGACACACTTTCTACACAGCCCTGATTTTTTCCCCAAAATTTCATATTAAACTTAGTAGCAATGGTAAAATGCTCACCACCCATATCTTCTGTAACATTGCTGTTCTTTTTAGATTTCTGAAACCAAACTTCTTTTTCCATTGGTACTCCATTAATATTCAATCTCTTCTTGCTCTGTACCTATAGTTATCTGATGGCAACGCTAGCTTTATTCACACTGCAAAAGGAAACACCCTAATCTTACCCGGTAAGGACAGTAAAGGAGTGGCCTGGGATGAAAGGGAGGCTGCTGAAGGAAAGATGCAGGCAAAGGGAGGAAGGAGCAGGGTCATATAGAATATAGTTATTTGAATTACACTATATTGAGTCTTATGACTATGTATATTCATCAGTAATATATATTCAAAAAAAATATCTATGTCAAAGTACTTTTTCTTGGTCTGGAGCATGCAACTAGTCCTAAAGGAAAGTTGTAAAGAGGCCTTTCTATGGCAAGGATCAAGGAAGGAGAAATTTTAGATTAATATTCCTATAAAACAATACTTGCATATAACTTAATGTCTTTGTTTCAAACTTTAGTTCCTCTTTAATTCTTAGGGAGTGATAATAAATTCTTAACTTTAACGTGTGAAATCTTCCCTAGTTTGACTCTAAACTACCTTTCCAGTTAACTCTACCTGTCATGACAGCTAGACAATTCTACAACTTTGTTTTAATATCTCTTGTCTCTTCATCCTCCCTCTAAAAATCCTTCCCTGGCTTCTTTACTTAAGCAAACCCCACTAATATTTTAAGATATAGTTAAATTTCTTTTTTGATGCTTTTCTGACTTCCTCAACTGTATTTATGAACTTTCTTCAGTGACCTCACCTTCTTCTGACATTATACTTCTTCTTTATACTACTTATTTATTCATTCAATAGATGCTTATTCAGTTCCTACTGATATAAAGGTACAAACTTGTACAAAAGCCAAAGGTATAGACCTCCAAGATTATAAGCTAGAAGCATAAGACAAAGTCATACACAACTATAATTCAGAACATAAATGGCATAGGTAAAGTGTATACAGGGTGCTATGGAATGTCAGAGAAGGAAAACTACATTTAGATGGAGGCCATAAATATAATTTTAGCAGACATACTTAAAGTATTTCCTGAGTTTATTGTTCCTTGATGTAATTTTAATGTAGCGCACTATGGAATTGTATTTTCACCTTGCTTGCACTCCATCTCTGGTTTATAAATTATTTTCAGATATGGAGACTTTTTCAGTTAGTTTACTTCTGGCTATAAGTAATAAGAAATCCTTATTCAATTAGCTTGAACAATAAAAAGTTTATTTAATACTTTAGGAAACCCAGACATAGCATCTTTTCAGTATTAGTTAAGAGATCATAAAGATCAGGTACAAGGCAATAATATCCTTTCTCACTATTCCTTTTCAACATTCTACTGGGAGTTCTAGCTAAGGCAATAACACAAAAAAGGAAATGAAAGGATTGAGAAGAAAGACATAGAACTCTTTGTTTGTAGGAGAAATGATCATCTATGTAGAAAATCTAAGAGAATCAATAAGAAAACTCCTGAAGTAATAAGAGATTATAACAAAATTGCAGGAAAAAAGGTTAATATGAAAAAGTCAATCATTTGTCTATAAACTAGCAATGAACAAGTGAAAATTGAAGGCAAAAAAACCCAGTATCATTTGTATTAGCACCCAAACAATGAAACACTTGGTTATAAATCTTACAGAACATGCACAAGATCTATAGAAGGAAAACTACAAAACTGTGATGAAGGCAATCAAAGAAAAACTAAATAAATGGAGAGATACTCCATGTTCATGGATGGGAGGACTAAACATTGTCAAAATGCTATTCCTTGCCGATTAGATCTATAGATTCAGTGCATTCCCAATCAAAATACCAACAAGTTATTTTGTGGGTATCAAGAAACTAATTCTAAAGTTTATAAGGAGAGGTAAAAGACCCAGAATAGCCAATACATTCTTGAAGGAGAAGAAAAAAATTGGGAGACCAGACACTGTCTGACTTCAGGACTTACTATAAAACTACAGTAATCAAGACAGTGTGGTATCAGTGAGAGAACAGACAAATAGATCAATATACCAAAAACAGACCTACATAAATATAGTCAACTGACCTTTAACAAAGGAGTAAAAGGCAATACAATAGAAAAAAAAAGATAATGCTTTCAACATATAATGCTAAGTAGACATCTTCTTGCAAATAAAAAAAAAATGAATCTGGACACAGACCTTATACCTTTCACAAAATTAACTCAAAATGGATCACAAACCTAAATCTATCAATACAAAACTATAAACTCCTAGAAAATAACATGGAAAATTCAGATGATCTTGGGTTTGATGATGACTTTTTTAGAATAAACATCAAAGGCACAATGCATGAAAGAAAGAATTGATAATGTGGACCATATTAAAATTTAAAACTTCTGCTCTGAGGAAGATAGTGTCAAGAGAATAAGAAGAGGACCCACAGACTATGATAAAATATTAGAAAAAGATACATCTCATAAAAGACTGTTATCCAAAATATGCAAAGAACTCCTAAAACTCAACAATAAGAAAACTAACAACCTGATTTAAAAAACTGCCCAAAGACCTTAGAAGTCACCTCACCAAAGAATAAAAATAACCAGAGAACACATACAAACAGCCAACAGATACATAAAAAGATTCTCAACATCACTAATCATCACAGAAATGCAAATTAAAACTACAATGCAATGTCACCTCACAGCTGTTAGAATGGCTATTGTTAAAAAGACAAGAAAAAACAAATGTTGGTGAGGTTGTAGAGAAAAGGGGAACCCTTGTGCACTGTTGATGGGAATGTAAATTGGAACAGCTATTATGCAAAACAGTATGGAGTTTCTTTCAAAAATTAAAAATAAAACTATCATATAATCCAGCAATTTCACTTCAGTATTTATCCAAAGAAAACAAAAACACTAATTTGAAAAGGTATATGCACCCCCATATTCATTGCAGCATTATTTACAGTAGCCAAGCTATGGAAAAACCTTAAGTGTCCATCAATGGATGAACAGATAAAGAATATATACATATATATATATATATGTATATATATATACATATATATATATTACACACACATACACACAATGAGAGAGAGAGAAAGAGACAGAGACAGAGAGACAGAGAAAGAGATAGAGAGAGAAAGATGGACCTTGTGGGCATTAAGCTAAGTGGAATAAGTCAAGATACAAAAAGACAAATACAATAGGATTTCACTTATATGTGGTATCTGAAAAATAAAACAAAGAACAAACAAACAAAAAGCACAAACAGACCCATAAATACAGAGAGCAAACTGATGGTTGCCAGAGAGAAGGAGGGGTGAAGTGATGGAAAAATGGGTGAAAGGGAGCAAGAGGTATAGGTTGCCAATTATGGAATGAATAAGTCATAGGGATGAAAGATACAGCATAGGGAATATAGTCAATGATATTGTAATAGCACAGTATGGTGACAGATGGTAACTATACTTGTGGTGAACATAGCATAATATATAGAGTTGTTGAATCCACTAAGTTATATGCCTGAAACTAATGTAATATTGTGTGTCAACTGTACTTCAATAAAAAAAGATATATGAATTACAGCTATGAATATGAAAAGATGTTCTACATCATATGTCATCAGGGAAATGCAAGTTAAAAAAGTACGAAATACCACTACACACCTACTTGAATGTCCAAAATCCAAAGCACAGACAACACCGAAAGCTGGTGAGGTTGTGAGCATTAGGAACTCTCATTCATTGCTGGGGAGCAGGGGAGGGATGCAACTTAGTACAGCCACTTTGGAAGACAGCTTGGTGGTTTCTTAAAAAAAAAAACTAAACCTAACCTTAACATAGGATCCACCAGTCATGCTCCTTAGTATTTACCCAAAGAGGCTGAAACATGTTTGCACAAAAACGTGTACAAGGATATTTACAGCTACTTTATTCATAATTGCCAAAACTTGGAAGCAACCAAGATGTCCTAAATTAGATGAATGGATAAATAAACTATTATACCTTTAGATAATTGAATATTTTTCAGCACTAAAAAGAAATGAACTATCAAGCCAGGAATAGACATGGGGGAACCTTCCATGAATACTACTAAGTGAAAGAAGCCATTCTAAAGAATTTTTATCTGCTTGATTTCAACCATATGACCTAGAAAAGGCAAAACTATGGAGACAATAAAAAGCTCAGTGGTTGTTAGAGGGTAAGGGCCAGGAAAGGATAAATAGGGCACAAAGTATTCTTAGGAGAGTGAAAATATTCTCTGTGATACTACAATAATAAATACACATTATTATACATTTCTGCAAACACATAGAATGTAACACACCAAGATGAAGCTCAATGTAAACTGTGGCTTTAGGATTATTATGATGTACCAACGTACATTCATCAATTGTGACAAATGAACCACCTTGGTAGGGAGTTATTGACAATGGAAGAGGCTATGTTTGTGTGCGCCGACAGCTGTATAGGAAATCTCTGTACCTTCCTTTCAATTGTGAACCCAGAACTACTCTAAAAAATAAAGTCATTTTAAAAAGGCATTCACAAATTTTTTTTAAGTTAGGAATTCGAATTTTGCAAGAGTTCTATGAAATGGATTATATATTTTAATGTTCTTAAAACTCTTCAATGAATTTCCACTACATTTAGAATATACTCAAACTCATTAATGCAGCCTATAATGAAATGCTGGTCATTTCTAACGTCTCCTATCTTGATTCATACCACTATAGCTCTTGGCTCTGCCCTCAAGCCACACTAGCCACTTTCTTTTCTCGATCCATACTAACGCACACTCCATAGTGAGTCTTTGCAGTTGATTCTCTTTTGCTTTGGAAGTCTGAAGCCTATTTTGCATACCCAGCTTCTAGGAAAATTTGTGTTCACATCGTTTCCACAGAGAGGTCTCTCCCGACTACCTAATCTAAAGCAGAGTCCCTCAATCTTTATATACCATATCATTCTATTATCTTCACCACGCTACCAACTTCAAAATTTATCTTGTTATTTTTTCTATGTATTCTTTTATCTTTGTCAATGTCATTCCTCTCTAGCACAAGCTTTACGAAAGCAAGGATCTGGCTTATTTACTGCCGAATTTCCAGCACCTAAAGCAGCACCTAGCACAAACTAGACACTCAACAAGTATTTGTTGAATATAAGAATATCTACATTCCTGTTTTCTCTAAAAATATGTTTAGATGAGGATGGCAAATGTGAAGCAGAAACTGTTGTGTAGAGACAAAGATATGAAATTTCTTCTAACATTAATTTTATAACACTTTTCATAATCAACACTGTATTTCCAAAATCTTTCCCTACTACCCATCTCTGTCAAAATAACAAGCAGCATTTTCAAGTGAGCATGTATTTTAAAATAAGTCAGGAAAACAGCTTTGGTTTCAATAGCATTTTTGCCCTTGTCATTTGGGGAAAAGATTCTCATCTACAAAATAGAATACAGAAATCCTTGTGAACTTACATGTGCTGCCTTTTCCATTCCACTGCACTTCTACCCAACCATGGAGCATTAAATGCAAGAAAGTCATGGAGGACCCATAGGATGTATAGGTAACTAGTTAATGCACATTACCTCCATAACCTCCCACTATCCTGTATTCCACTTTATTGCAATTCATCAGACCATGAATGATTCTATTCATTCACAAATATTGTCTAAATTGACCAGTCTTAGTCCCCCAGAAAGCATAGGATGAAACAAATACTCATGTATTACTATTTTATTGAAGATGCAAACTCAGGAAAGCATAAGTGAGAGGGAGGAAGATGAGGCTAGGAAGAATAGACAAAATAAGAATTGAGTATTTTACAGTATCAAGTACAACGGGTTGTTGAATCTTAGAAGACCCTACATGTTCACTATCAACATGGAAAGTGCCTCTCGGTCAAGGAAAGGGGGAGATTTTTATCTACTAGATCCATTGTCCATTGGTCAAAGGTTTGTCCTGCAGAGCAAAGAGTTCTGGCCTCTCTATTCCTCTGATCCTTCCCTCCTCTCATCTGCACTTCCGGATTGTATTTGTATAAATGCCAAGCCTCCATATTGGGGTCTTATTTTTTTAATGTTTATTTACTTTTGAGAGACAGAGAGAGAGAGAGACAGAGAGAGAGAGAGCAAGCGGGGGTGGGGCAGAGAGAGAGGGAGACATAGAATCTGAAGCAGGCTCCAGACTCCAAGCCCTCAATGCAGAGCCTAATGTGGGGCTCAAACTCACGAACTGTGAGATCATGACCTGAACAGAAGTCAGATGCTAAACTGACTGAGCCACCCAGGTGTCCTCTTATTGGGATTTTATGCCTCAGTATCAACAAGGAAGCCAGAAGGCAAGAGGACAATTTCTCAACGTGATTGTAAGAGGATGTATGGTCAAATGATGCCTGCACGTAGTCTGTCAGAGCCCAAGCAGCACTAGTCTCCTCAGCAGTGCCCGAGATGAGACAAGTCACCAAAACAACGGAGACAATCAGTACTACAGATCTCAAGTGTGCCTGGTACAACTACCCACTCCAGTTCTCAGTCCTAACTAAATCATTTCATTGTAAATCTAGGAAAAAGCCATAATTGTTGAAATTGAAACTGAAAACAACAGCATAAGAAACATCTACCTTTAGGGGAAAAGAATCTCCATTGATTGGCCAGTTTTGTGATCCAGTAAAGGGCTAAGCATTCACTTAAGCACTTTCTATATGTTCATTTTATGGCAGGTAATAGCACAGCTCTGCTCCAGAGTACTGGTTTTGTTGTTGAGCAGTTCTCTCAAAACTTCCAGGAATCAGAAAAGCTTTGGACTTCGGGTTGCAGAGGAAAACAGGGGAAAAATGAGGAAACAGTAAAGCAGCAAGAGGAGTGAGCAGGAGAAAGAAATAAGTAGTTCAAGTAGTTGTAGAGACTGTCCCCAATTACCTTAGGAGCTATTGAGAGACATTTTGTGCTGCTGATGTTCAAGCTTTGACCCTGAAAGAACATCAAGACAAAAGAGGAAAGTGAACAATCATTTAGAAGACAGGGACAATTCAAATCATCTACTGAATTCTGGCAAGAAAACACGGAAACCTTATGCCTTGTATAACCAACTCAGGATGATGAAAGACAGGATTATTATCTTAATGTTTTTTACACTGAATTATAGAGCTGAAAGGAACTTTGGTGATCATGGGATTCCAAATCTTCAAATACAGACAAGGAACTATAAACTTGAGAAAGTGACTTGTCCAAAGTCAAATAGTAAGCTAAGGGCCACACAAGACCAGAACACAAGACTCCCATTCTTATTGTCAATGCCTTTCGATAACTTCAGGTGATTTAACTTTCCCAGAGAAAACACAAAGCAAACATTTCCCCCCTACTCAAGAAAAAATTAAATTAAATTAATGAACAGAGTGAAAATAGGGCTTTCAATTATATATTTATATATATACTTATTTATTCATTTACATTTATATATAATATACATTTATATATAATTAATAGTGTTTTAAGCAAAAGTACACGTGAAAAGAAAAGTGTATTACTTTTTGATATTTGAGCACAAATTGTTCTTAGTGCTGACAAAAGATTTACTGACCTGATAGGAAATTACTAGCTAAAATCAAACCCACATAGAACCGTTGGCTACTCCTTGCTTTGTTTCATCCTATTCAAAGGCTCCCATAAATACTAAATCTATATCTATTCATAGAACAATGAACTGCCAGCTTCTGCTCTAATGTACCACATTATCTACATTGACCAGATCGCTGCAGAATCTTGGCAAGGATTCCTTCTGTTAGAAAACTAATTCATTGCAGTGAGACACATATTTATGCTTTATTTATGTCTATTGGACAAAAGATTATTAAACAGAATGGATGTTAAGATTACATTAAAAGGTCTGACAGAAGGCAGAACTTCAGAGCGAAGACTCTGTCCTCCTTTAACTCAACCCAGTGCAACTCCTTGCGAACACAGCCTGCTAGTTCAGAGATCACACTGGTTGGGCAGGAGCAGAGGGTTAAAGACTGAGAGAAAAATATTACCCTCCTTTTAAACAGGGTAATAAACAACCTTATTTTGTTTTGTTTCAACACGTTGGTCGTGCTTCTGCTGTTCTAAAATCTGCCTGTGCCGCAAGGGTCCTGGAGGTAACCTGCTGCCGAAGAGGCAACAGGCTTGATTTGCATTGACTCCAGGTGACCTCCCTGCAGGCAAAGCCCTGAGGACACCCTTCTGGAAGTACAGGTAGAGTTTAAAACACAGGTCCTGCCTGTACGATATTTTTAAATTGGCAGAGTTAAGAGAAAGAGAAGCAAAAATTATTACCAACATGATTCATTTTCTCCCAAAGCGCCTCAAGAGTCTCCAGAAATATTTAGCAACACTCCCACTGCATTTGTATTATTTAGATTTATTTTACTTGGAATAAAGTCATTTCTTTCCAACCCACATGTCCGAGGTTTCTCATTATCCTCAGAGCAGTCACATGACAGATGGTAATGGCTTCTTCTGTGCTGAAAAATGTCAATTGTCACACTGTAGAGAGATTTTACATTGTGTTCAAAATCTGCTGAAGAGAATGGTGTCAGTCTTTCAAATATGGCAAAAGGCTTGACCCTACTATTTCATCTAAAGATATAATACTCACAACTGAAAGTGATGTAGAAGGGATGGGACTGTATCTGAGATATTAGGGAAAATACGTTATTTTTCTTCTGATATTAGTGTGATTCATAAAAGAGCAGTGTGTATGGGGGAGGCCTTATTTTGTAGCTGTTGTTATTGTTTTTATATGTTTGATTGGGTAGTTGCTTGGGTTTTTATTTTCCTGAATTGTGTGCAAAATTATGCCTATAAACAGGAGGTATTTTAGATGAGGGTTATTCTAACAAAGCACACACAGAAACTTTTTTTTTTCCTGCAAATAACAAATCTCTAACAAGGACCCTAGCAAATGTCTTTGGGAGTGTACCTCTATAGACTTGTCACTTTTATTTAGTGGATAGTAGAATCACAATACATCTTAACCACTAAATGAATGCTTGTAGAAATTAACTGAGACAAATCTAAAGTGTGAGATTCACTTGACATCAATAGGAACATAGAAATAAACCCTACGGCTTTGGGTAAATACACCACCTGAGCTAGCCCTTAGTCTAAAGAGATAACTGATTTCACCATTCACTCACCTATTTCTAAAACTCAGATAATTCTGAAAGAATATTCCATTTAATCACATTCTTCCTGATTTAAGTTGAATAATTTAGTTCAATAAAAATTGCTTGAGCATATATTAAGCTCCAATGATACAAAAAAGAATAAGATAAAGATAGGTATGCAAGTCACTTTAATATAAATCAAGTACTATTTAAAGGTACAAACAAAATGTTTTAGGATCAGAGGTGACAGGATGATTAGGAAAGCTTTCATATAAAAATAAGATTTTTACCTGAATCTTAAAATATAAGTGTGGTTTCACCAGATGGAGTTAGTAGATATGGAAGATCATTTTAAGTAGTGATAAGAGTGTGAAGGTGTCAAAGTGTATGGAATATTTGGAAATATTTGGAAAATGTAAGTGATTTCTAATATGACATAAGAGATATGATGTGGATGAGAAGCCAGAAAAATTGACTCAACAATTGTGAAGAGATCTGATTTCATTTTATAAGCAAAGGAAATCTATCAAAGGTGTTTGTTGGGTACTCACGGGTTTGTTTGTTTGTTTTAAGCAAAATCATCTTGGTATTGGGGTATTTTGGTAACCAAAAGAAAATATCAATTTGAGGGGAGAGACACTGGGTTGAATGGCCAGTTAAAGGGATTTTTATCATTTTCTATAACAGATAAGGGCCTGGATTAGAGGAATTGTTATGTAAATAGAAAGACAAGATTAGAGGTAAAAAAGAGAATATAAAACTAATTGGATATGACATTTGAGAAAGAATGAACCGGAATTTTTTTTTACAAAGGTTTATAGGTAGCAAGAAAATTAACAAAAAGCACTAATGTAGAAGCAGTATTCAGAGCAGTGAATGTGTTTGGGGATATTTTGGAGTTGAGAGACCCAAGGCAGAAAATGTTGACAATGTTAAAACTACATACTGCTTTTGTCTTTATGAGTGAGTTGGGGATTTAGAGTTGAGGGTTGTGAACCTGACAGTGAAGGCATGGGGGCAGATGAGGTCCTTAGAAAGGAGATGAAATAAGTCAACACTTGCAGGAGCTGGGCTGGGCTGAGGACTGGCTGGCTCCTCACCAGTGCATAGGGTCAGTACTCCCCACAGGCCTACCTACACAGGGCATACCCTGTGTCCTCAGGCCATTGCTGGCTTCTCAGTCCATTTCGCAGGCAAATCCCTGCAGATTATATGGCATGCAGTCTTTGGTAAAAACCTCAGGTCCAAATGAAGTTTATATCAATAAACCGAGACTATAAATAGAAGGTAGATCATTCCCCCTTAGCAATTGGGTTCAATTTTATCCCTGAAAATTATATTTATATATGCTCTGAGTTTTATCATTGAATTTAGCATGAAAAATCTTTGCATTTTATGTACTTTGTTCATCAAATTATATATGGTATTGTTTCTATTGAAAATAAATAAAAGCATTTCATATTTTTTAACAAATAATGATACCTTAAGACTAATATTTACTTAAGTCATTCTTACTTCCACATACACTATAGATAGCTCTAAAAGCTGGTGAGAAATCTGTCTATATGCTTTACTCTTTGGCACCATTTTCCAGTGTTCGCTGTTGATAACTTCTTCAGAATTAGATTACCACTTTGGTTTAGCACATTACCTACTTAAGAAGCTCAACTGTGTTTCACTATATTTCTTCTTGGCTTGGGGAATATTCAGTATAGACATTAAATTCAAAATTTTCTTTCCCAGACATCCAGATGAAAAAATGGGGGAAAAAATCAGTATAAAATTTTAAGCAATGTTTAACTAAGTCAATTTAATATAATTTAATATACAATCATTAATATATAATACCATGTCTAGCTGTTCCTTGCAGTAATTCTAAACATTATATTTAGAATGCTAAATACTATCAGGAGAGCCTGGGTGGCTCAGTCAGTTGAGCGTCCAACTTCAGCTCAGGTCATGATCTCACAGTCCGTGAGTTTGAGCCCCACGTCAGGCTCTGTGCTGACAGCTCAGAGCCTGGAGCCTGCTTCGGATTCTGTGTGTGTGTCTCTCTCTCTGCCTCTAACCCAGTCATGCTTTGTCTCTCTCTGTCTCAAAAATAAATAAAAACATTAAAAAATTTTTTTAGAATGCTAAATACTATCTTACTTTCTTACTTTTGTGGGTGATATGGGGAGTAGGAAAGCAAGGAGTGATGCATGAATAGATAACTTAAAAAAAACAAACACACAGAAACCTCTGTGGTTTGTGATATGTGTTGTAAAAGAGATTTTAAAAAAGCTTCCTATGATATTTCTTCTAGTGAAAAAATTATATTCCAAAGGGGCAAGCATAAATTGTAAGAAAGGTAAGATAGTTTGTTGTGGAAACAAAGAATAAATACTAAAAATCCTAGAGGGGCCTTTTTAGAGCATTTAGTGTGCTACTGTGTAGCCAAATCTCTGAGGCAGAGAAGGGACTCAGCCCTTCTCACACTGGTATAAGGGCAAGTACCAGGGATAGTAGGCACTGTTGGTAATCTACTCAGATTCCACAGTTATTGGAGCTGCTTTGCCAGCAAAGATAAAGAAGTTTCTGGGAATTTATATCACCATTTCTTCCCTACTGCACCCCCACCCCCATGACTGATTGGTGCCAGAGTATGGGAACCCAGCTCCTTTGCTATTAGTATACCGATGGTTCTGTGCAGTTTAGACTCTAGAGCTCCCCTGGGAGAATCAGGCTGAGCTTTGCCTGCTGGACATTACTTATAAATTCTCACTTCGATTCTTACTCTTCTCTGTCTTGCTCCCCTCTCTCCCTTACTGGATTTTCCTGGGAATTCTGCCTTAATACATCCCATTGCACACAAATCCTTGTCTGAGGATCAGTTCTGGGAATAAGGCTGAAAAGATATCCAGAATCATACCATGGAGCACCTTGAATGCCAGCCTAAGGTTAACTGAAATTGGTTATCTTCCAGGTATTTGGCATAGTTTAGGCATTGTCCTTTTTTGGCAGGTTAATCCTAAATAAAAACAGGCTGCCTCTACCATGGGGAAGTTGGGGGTAGGGGGGAGACAAGAGGATTAATAAGGCCCACATACCATAAATTGACCTAAAATCTCTTAAATATGGAATATCTACTCTCCTGTCTTTTCAATGGTTGTTTAATATTGTAAAGTTGTCTACGTTTGCTAGTTTAGAATTACAAATTGAAATACAAAGAGAAGCAAGAAAATGGATGCTTGAAGCAACTGGGAAACAATACACTATTATGTAAGAATCTTTTCTTACCTTAGGTAACACCCAGTCAAACCCTTTCACATTCTAACTCTTGGGCAGTGATACCAGAACAACCCTTTGTATCATTTGGACACAGTTACCTTTTATTTAAAAGGGGGGAGGGGGGCAAAAAATGTGGAAAAGCATTTCCTCAGGCCCTAAACTATGCTCGTCATGAATAAATGTTTAGGGATATCTAAACATCAGTACCACCACTAAATGCCCAATCCCAGGGCCCACGTTCCTTAATAAATTGTGTGTGTGTGTGTGTGTGTGTGTGTGTGTGAGAGACTGAGAGAGAGAGAGAGAGAGAGAGAGAGGGTTTACAATCAGTGGGGCATTCTAAAACATAGGGCCAGGGCCTCACTTGCTGAGGTCTAGCGTTATACTAAACAGCAAAATGCTGTTTCAACTTTAATTTATGAGCACCATGTCCATGGGAAAATATGCTGAAACAGTTCTTTTTGAAGGTTGAAAAAATGAAAACTATATACACAAAGGAATAAAGGTTAGATAATGTTTCAATATAAGATACAAACTGATATGCATGGTTTTGTAAGTTAAAATGCATTTTACCAGCTCCATCTCTTTCATAACAAAAAATCTTACATTGAAATACATCCCAGAATATGTAAGTCACATACAATTTCAATAAACCTCTATTTATACATTGCAAACAACAAAAAATACATTATACATTGCAAACAACAAAAAAGGCATATTTTCCTTTTTTTCTTCTAAGAATTCCTCACAATAGACATCATCTAATGCCAGTAGACCATTGTTTACTTAGTGATATTGAAGAACAGAATTTCAAAAATATTCTTCAAGAGGTATTCATAATAAAAAGTACTTTGATTCAGTAATGCACAGTAAGGTTAAGCTAGTGCCCCTTAAAGGATGTTTTATCCTAGAAAAAGACATCATTTCAAATAACATAGAATATAACTTATGTGTTGTAATCCAAAAATGTAAGCTATGTGACAGAGTGGAAAAGAATAAAACACAGAGTTTGGAGTCACCAGCTATTGCCCCAAGAGGGTCAGTAAAGGATTTAACTCTGACACGAACCCACACACTTAATCTCACCTCTTTGGCAAGTCCACCACGTAAAAAAAGCATATGTTGCTATTACTGAATCACGAGAGCAAACACTTAACACTCACTTGTTGAATAAATGAATAAATAAATGATCAATCTATTTTGACCTCTGTTTCCAGACTTGCAGAATGAGGAAGCTTACATTACTATTGGATGATTGGTTGCGTCTGTATACATTTGATCCAGGTTTGGGAATAATTCAATGAAAATAGGACCTCATTACACTAGCCAACATCACAGTTTGAGATGGTTTGTATCTCTTATACTTTTCTAACCACCAGTATCCAGACTCAAAATAAACTACCTGCAGGGCTATGGTTAATGGTAACTTTGAGTGGGATGTGACAATAGAATTCTAGGTAATTAATCTGTATTCCCTTTACTATTTCTCAAATATTTGTTACACTGCAATGCATTTACACTCCTGATTCAGAACTTCCAGTTCTACTTCTACTGGGGGGGGGGGGGGGGGGGGGTGGAGTGCATAAGCTATCTTGGGATTTTCAAAACGCCGTGCATCTTGTGCCTGTACAAATCATAAGACTCTTTGTCTGAACCTCGTGTTACTTGCATGGGAAAGCATGAGTAAGTTCTTCTCTGAAGTTTCAAAGAAACGTTAACATGCATATGTTTGAGAGGAAATGAGCCATGAATTACAGAACTTCCCAGCATGCAGTCTTGTCCAGTCTTGGCTCTCAATTCCTTCTAAAATTCTTTGCTTCCCTGAAATACATGTCATGTGCAGGTTTTGTTCATAGCCAAGCAAAGGTTTTCCATCGCTTTACAATGGTTTGCACTGGCTTCAAACAAAATTGCCTGTGTCAGGGTAGAGATTCAAAAAAATGTTTATGCTGATATGACTCAAGCTCAGGCAGAATTTCTTATTTCCTTTCAAATGTGTTTTTCAAAACCCAGGGCATATGTTCTGCCTGAAAGTTAGAAACATTTGTGACAATAACTTAGAATTTCCTCTAACCTAATATACCAGCTTCAAAATTAATTATGGAACCATTTTAAGAGCAGGTAGAGAGCTCCAAAGCTATTGCCTATATATGGACAGTCTTACAGCACAAAAGAGCAATACCTATGATTGGCAGAATAATTGGTAACAATGGTTTTTAAGGAAATGCATTCTTGCCATTTGGTCAAAAGATAGACATTTAGAATAGTAAGGTTTGACAATCATATAAGAAGAAGAAATAGAATAATAAAATTTAAGATTTGGCAAATGTGAAATGTTTTTAAAGTCTGCACTTTCTTCATGGGGAAAAAAAGTGTTTCTTTTTGCTTACATATTTTTTTAAGTTTAAATATGTTATCTCAAATACTTCAATAAGTTTGCAACTTTGAAATCAGTTCAAACTTAATAAATGCCTATCAGTGTGGAATGTATTGGAAAGACAAGGCAATATTCTTTACGTTTCTTTCAATATCTCAAAATGTAACTGGAAAGACAAGATAGATCCGTATGTATTAGTTTATACTTGAGATAATTACAAACAGAATTGGAGGAGTGTTCTAGGCTCCCCACTTACATATCAGAGTTCTGTTAAGGCACCAGAGCTAAATTTTCTTGTCAATTCATAATGAGCATCCAGCCATGACATCATATATATTAACTTAGAAAGCTTTTTGCCTTTCCCTAGTTGTTAGGCAGGCAAGATATAATTTGAAATTCATCTGACCATATCAGAAGAAAGCAAGAATTCGAGGTTAGTCTAGAAACCTAGATCTGTCAGTATTTATAGATGGATCGTTACCAGATGGCAAGATTCACTAGAAGAAAATATAAACTACTCCCAGGATAAAGCAGATGAATGTAGTGGCAAGGTGTTATCTGGCTCTCCCCACTTCTCCTACTTTTTGGTCATGGGATGTGGGCATTTATACTGTCCAACTGTGAAAGGGATGAGATCTAGGAAAGGACATGCGATGGTAGTCTGTAGGAAAGATCTCAGATCTCAGACTATGAGACGTTAAATGATGATATCCTTAATGAACAATATATTTCTAAAGACGAAAAGGAAATAGGGTATTCTCATTCAGTTAGTCATTCAAAAGACGACTTCATCGTGTAACACTTGCAACAAAAATCTGAAGTATCTAGTTTAGCTAAGAAGAAATATGACAGTAAGCTTTCATCAGTTCTGATGCTTGAATGCCAAAATTTATTTGACTCAAAGAGGTTTTGTTTTATTCAAATTCTTATTAAAACCTCTAATAAAGTTGTCTTTCACTTTTTCCTCTATTTTTCATAAAATGACATAATAAATAAATAAACTAAAAGGGTCAATTGGACACACATGGTAAATTATAATGACAGGTGAAGGACAATTATATTACTGATACATACAATTCTTCAAAGTTTTAACAAGGCTGGCATTTCTTTCAAAGTGACTGCCAGGTTTTGGTTTGTTGGGAAAATAAGGAGAGCAAACTGCAACTTTAATAACCTTACATCTCACATAGCCACGAATACTGCAATGGAGACAAAAATGATGCTATTTAACATATATGGGAAAGAATGAAAAGGAGAACTAGTATGGGATGGGCAGGGGAATGAAGAAATGTGGAAACAGTGAACCTGATCTTATTTTTGACACATCCTTCACTGTGATGGAAGTATAATAAATTACATAAGATTTTGATATTTCAAGCGGATATTTGAAAGAGACTGGACATTTATGTGCTGAGCCAGGCCATCCGTATATACAAGGATCTCATCATAAAAGGAATGCTTGAAATTGAGAGAAGCAACTTCAGCAAGACGGGCAGTAGTGTCCTAGACCTGGCTTGGACAAGCTTGTGAGGACAACTGTTGAATTTTCAGAAATTTTCCAGTTGATTGTCGAGACAGCCAGTATTAAAAATTAAATAAGAGAAACATAGTTAAATGAATTATATTATAAACAAAGGTATTAAATATTCAAAATTCATCACTTCCTAATTATTTTCCTTTTTTATTATCTATCCTCTTGAGGTTATTTACATCTATTACACATTGTATGTTTGCAATGTCCGGTACAAATGACAGTGTGCGCTCTTCGCAATTCCTCACTTAGTGACATCAAGTTGGTAGCTTAAAAGCTCATTTTTATGAGAGACTATTTGTAAGGTTTCCGAATTATTTGAAAAAGTAATCCTGAGTTAGAACGAGATCTTTATAGTGAAAGAGGATCCATGTTACAATTAAACTGCTTTGTAATAGTTTCTGGCTAGACTTAATGGTAAAAAGTGAGGCCTCCTACAAATGGTGATTGAAAATCAAAGCCTAGAAGTAGCTGCATTTCACTTGATTACTATTAAAGGGCCAATAGACTGTTTTCCTTTCATTAAGGGAGGTAATGTTCCTGAGGAATTAATGAGTTTCTTCATCAGTTCTTGGGGTGCTCATAAAGTTCCCTTGAAACAACTCATCAAATGGTCATTTATACCCACTCTAGAACAAGTATGCCAGGAACCTGCAGAAATTATCCTTTCTTTTTTTTCCCACTTTCCCTAAGTCAACAACAGAGCAGGCCCAGTTTAGCTCCAAAAGGATCAGATTTTCAACCAAGCCGCAAAATTAAGACTTCTTCAAAATAATTAGAAAGGGTCCCATTTGCAAAAGTTATAAATGAAGTTCAACATTGTATGTTAGAAACCTTGTTAGAAAGGATGTCTCTTAACATGACAAGTAAATGAATGAGAGAATACTCACATTGTTTCCAAACCCTCAAAGGAACCCAGTGCCATTTCAGACCTGCATGATGCAAACAAGCTAACGGGTGGCAGGAAGGTGCTACAACGACCAGCCCCAGCACATTCTAGCACATTCCATTCTGTTTGCTTAAACTCCACTCGTGAAAGGCAAGAGAATCTCTCTCCAATCCTGCTGGCATGGACTTTTAGAGACATACAGTTGAGAGTTAATCCAAGAATAAGAACAGCTAAAACATGAGGCAATCCTTCAGAAAAGATCTGAAAACAATAAATATATATAAATATATTTTTTCTCACCTCAGGAAAAGCTTCAAGTATTTTGAATAGGAAATCATAAAATTT
This sequence comes from Panthera uncia, assembly GCF_023721935.1. Taxonomy (NCBI): domain Eukaryota; kingdom Metazoa; phylum Chordata; class Mammalia; order Carnivora; family Felidae; genus Panthera; species Panthera uncia. Next base: position 67,291,160 of record NW_026057577.1, read on the forward strand.
AAGTTAAAGAGAAAACCCAGAATTTATTAGATTATCCAGGTTCTCTTGAAAGGACAACATGTACCAGTAGGAAAAATAAAGATGAGAAAGCCTTCCAAACTCCAGAGGCCTTATTAGTTCGCAGCTGACTTTCCAAATGTTGAGGTTAAATTCCATGTATATGCACTCTTAGCCCGAAAAAGTAAAAAAAAAAAAAAAAAAAAAAAAAATAGACTTCAGGACTTAAACAATGCCTTATGGGCCCTGGTTTTTTAAATAATGGAAAAAGTTAGGTGCAACCTAGTTTTCTCGTACCTCACAATGCTAACTAATTTGGTTGAGTTAGTGTTATAGCAATAATTTATTTCTGGTGAACTCCTAACACCTATCGGATTCTTCTTTAACCAAAGCAACACTATCTTTCTCTTTAACCAAACTAAATCAAGCAAATCATAGAAAAAAGACAGTGCTTCCCCACCCCCCACCTCCCCCTTCACCCCTGCACTTCACTGCCTTTTTCAAGAATCTCTTCTAAGACTGAAAGTAAAGTTTATAATAATAATAATAATAATAATAATGAAAAAAAAAACTTTCTTCATCTCAATCAGCAAGGCAGGTGCCAGGACTGTTGAGACTGTGACTTCTACAATATTGCCCTCCCTCCCCCCCACATCTCCCCACTCTCTCTACCTCCCCCTGCCTCCAACACCCACCACACCAAAAAAAAAAAAAAAAAAAAAGGTAAAAATTAAAGAAGAATGTGTCTCACCTGAGTGACTGCAAATTCCTGTGCTAGAATTGTTAGTATTTTACAAAAAAAGAAAGTTGGTCATTTTGAAATATAGAAAATGCAATCCTATTTAGAGCAACGGTGAAATCAGACATTGTGTGCTCACTGTGAAGTTTGCAACATTTGACAAATTGTAATTCTGTTCTTCGCAAACTTCTAAACACTTCCTGCTAAGTGACAACAAGCTTCAGCAAGTTTCTACAAACCTTCTGCAGCTTCTTCATCTCACTATAAAGAACAGATGCCGTTTAGGGGCTGCTGTGAGCTCTTCTGTTCTCTGTACAATATGTACACGTACAAAAAGGAATTCACATTCGATGAAAATGTGATAGCCAAGGCCTCCAGAAAGCTTTAGCAGTAAGTGCACAGCACTCCAACAGCTGGCCTAAATCAAGGGCCCTCTGTCAATCACTGGGAAATGTGACAGACTTGTAACTTTGTGGCAAAAGCGGCAAAATTTACAGTTTTAGAGAATCACATCAATAACAAAATAATTTGTGTTGTTAAAATATACAAAGATGCTCCAAATTGTTTTCTAACAAGTTTAATGAAAGTGAATGTGTATTTTCATATTTAATATTAGAAAAACTAAAAAAGTAGGTAAATAAATATAGTTCTAGTCATTTTCATTTAAATCATTAGAGAAAAACATACATGACGCTATTTCTTACCCTGAGAATTAATGCCAATAAATTCAAGTTATCAAAAAAAGAACTAATGCATTTTGGGAAATTCAAGGAGTTTACTGTGTACTTGATCTTCAAGTTTATTTTTTAGTAAATTCATTCCCCCTAAATATAAATCTACTCACAGAGTTCAAAAACAGATATTTGCCAGTACAAAAATTTGTTTTACAAAATTTTATATAAATACTATTGCGCAATTTCAAATTTTATCCAATGTCCTTGTAAACAAGGTTTCTGTCAGACTTTGTGTTCAATTCAATAAAACAAAAATCATTCCTAGTCTATAACAGTGCTTCCCAGACATTCGTGTTCTTAAGACCTTGATCTTAAGATTCATCTGTGATTCTTGTCAAAAGTAGCAATTACTAGGCATTTCCCCTAGAAACTCAAAGCAGTAGATTTGGATTGGGGATCCCTAGACAATACTTAGAATCAGACAAGTTTGTCACACAGTAATCTTTAAAAAAAAGATTGAGAAAACAGTTTTCTAAGACATTTATCTATATACAATTCTAATAATTTTTAGCAGTTTAACTTAAGGACAACTAAGAGAAAACAAATACATAAATAAAAAAGGCAAAAAATTAAAATAAAATTGTAATGTTATAGTAACTGAAATATTTCCATACCCATTTCTTTAAGCAAGAAATAAAGAAAAAAGAATGAGGAATTTGCAAATCAAGTCAAAAACAGGGGGAAAATATAGTCTTTATTAAACATACGTATCACTTATGTTTATTAGGTAAATGTTGATACAAGATGTTCCATATATGTATTATATATATACATTCACATATATATGCACATAGACATATACACAATATATAATACATATATTAGTATATATATATATATATATATATATATATAAAATACATATATATGGCACATCTTATACCAGAATTACTATTTTATATACATACATGTATATATGTATACACACACTATATGATTCTGTATATATATATTATCACATATTATCATACACTATCGTATGCTGTACATATATATATACTAGTTTATCATTAAACTATATATACTATACATATACTATATATAGATAGATTAGTATATACTATATATACATATATACATTATATATATGTATATACATATATATATATAATCACATGTGATATATCCTAAGTATATATATATATATATATATATATATATACTAAAAGATCTAATTTATCACTAAAACTATGTATTTGGGGTGAGAGAGCCAATATGATTTTTTTTACCCGAGGAAATACATTACATGTGTGATATCATAAATTTCCCTGTACTATTCTTTGTAGGATTTTGCCTACACTAGCTTGTCATAATTGGCATCCTCTAGATTGCAATTTTGGTTATCATTGGTGATGATAGATATTATTTGGGTTCTAAAGCTTTGATAAATATTTTGACTTAATGTTTCCATTCATGTTATTTTTGTTAATTTAAATTAAGTTAATAAATGTATTAAATGTGTGAAGCAAGAGAAAACAGCATTCCATCATTTATTTGCTCAGTGATCTTTAGCAAGTTTCTTAATGTCTCCGAAGTTCATTCCTCTCATCTATAAAATGGTGTTGATAATAGTGCCTGGCTGTTAGGGTTGTTGTGAGGAGTAAGTAAATTAAAGATATAAAGTACTCACAACAGAATCTAGCATATGGTAATTGCTTGATAAATACTATTAGTAGTGAAAGCAAGATGGCAACATGTCTTCTCAAACAACAGTCTCTATAGTGACCATATAATTTGTCACAAAACTGGACATTGCTAAGAATAACCATGACACAATTAATAATTTCATGAGGACAAAGGTGAAAACCTGAACAATAATAGGAAAACTTCTTGTCGTTCAAATTTCATTAGATATGATTTAATTATTAGGAAAAAAAGACAAAGTAGAATGAAGTCAGAATAAATTTATAGAACTTTACAACTGGAAGAGACTTTAGATCATAGAGCATCATTTTGCTATTTTACAGATAGGCAACTTGAGGCCTAGAAAGCTGAAAAGGATTTAACCAAAATCTTAACGAGAAATTGGTTTCTAAATCCGGTAGACAGATGGGTCAGAGCGAAGTGGGTTTGTTGTTATGTGTGTCACAAATTACCTTCAGAAGATAATTTAAAACATTGTTTTCTTTGTTTTGTTTCCCCTAAGAGCTGACAACATTTAAAGAAAGAACTAAGTTTTTAGCTAAGTAAGGTGGATTTTATTGTTGTGGGTCAGCCCCAGAAACAAGATGGATAATGGACAGGAAACAAAAGGAGATGGTGCTATTCAAGGCTAGGTGAACACCTAGAGCTCAATCAGAATCTCTTGGTGCGAGTGCTGGGTCTTCAGGTAAATATAATACGCAAACTAAAGACAGGCTTGAAAGGATTCTTTTCCTTTATTAAGGCAATTTGTATGTTAATCTTTTTGTTTTGTTTTGTTAGAACTTCTCCCTATCCCCAACTCCCTACTGAGTTTAAAGCTGATTCTCCCTTCTGTTTGCAGAAATAGAACCGGTGGCCTAGGATAAGCCAACTCCCATGCGGAGAATACCTTATCTACAGAGCATGCTGCAGGAACAGACACAGGACTCTCCTCTGAGTCCAATCAGGACTCTCGTTAGGCCAATCAGAGCCTAACAGGCTGAATTCTAGGGATTGCATTTCCGCTACTGGGCCCATCTCTTTTATTGAAGTAGGGCATTGATAATTATCCTAAAAATGTGCCACTCTGGAGGAAGTGAAATGCAGAGATGAGTCCATGTGACATTGTACGAACCCCAAATTTAAGCTGCATTTCATACCAGAAAGCTTTCTAGAGCCAATAAATAGTATTTTGCCTAAGAACCAGATTTTTGTATCACTTTTAACTCACCTGTAAATGTACCTAAGTCACCTCATTGGACACTAAGGTTGAGGTCCTTGCCTATACCGTGGTTGGCATTGGAACCAGAACAGGCCTGGGCCTGAAGACAGAACTCACCAACTAATGGCAAAGAAGAAGGAAAATGAGACAGGACTTAATTACAACCAAAGCAATGGTTCTCTCAACCAAAATAATGGATGCACATTATTCTAGGCCCTGTTGACTTTCAAAAATAGACTCAGCTCCTCCCCTAAAATACTCTAATTTAATTGATCTGGTGTGGAGCCCACACCTCAGATGATTCTAGTGTGAGGCCCAGCTGAGAACCATTGCCTAGAATCCCAAATCCATTCAGAGAACTTCTCACTTCCTGATGACTAATGGGGAGTCCTCTAGCACAGTGAGAAAGAACCCGGTTGTGACCTCATATGGGCCCAAGTCTGAATCTTGAAGTGCTTGACAGTAAGTTTGTACTTACTGTGTCTTAAACCCTTGAAACATGAAGTTGGTTTGAGTTTAGCCTCATTATAAACGTATATAATGGGAATTACACGTTCACATAGCTGTGAAGATTGAATAAAATAAAGTAGCTCTTAACACAGGGCTTGACACATAGTAAGCATTCAAATAATCAGCTGCCGGTGCTGGCGAAGGAAGGAATAGTTCAAAAGGAGGCTGGCATCAGAACTCTGTACTAAACAACTACTCAATGTGTGGCTTTGGACAAATAATTTTCCATTTCTGAGCTTCAGTTTTCTAAGTTATTCAATGATACAGTAAAATGATGCATTGAAATATGTAAATATATATCTTTAGTCAGTTACATATATCAAATATCATGAGAGTGCCTAGAACACAGTAGTCATTTAAATCTTAGTTTGTGCTCTTAGGCTTTTCATAATCATAAATACAAGGAAATCACCACTTTTCCAATTATAGGAATAAAAATTTAAAGTTAAATGAATTTGTGAGAGGTTTCACATAAACATGGGAAGCACATGCTAGAAAATTGAAGCCTACCCCCCATTATGGATGAATTCATACTTCTGAAATAAATAATAGGAATCACAGATTGCCAGTGACAGAAGGTACAAAACAACAGCATTATCAAAGAAATATAGTGCATGAGAAGTTCCACTGACCTTTCCAAAAGAGCAAGATCAGGTTGAAGAGTAAAAAGGAGGTAACAAGGACACTTCTTGGAAATGAATGAGAAAAAAAAAAACAAAACACAGGGTGATTTCTCAGCCAAGCTTTGGTAATGTGTCCAATTGAGCTCATTCAGATATAACTATCCCTTACCTCGAAGGTGCTGGACACAGGGAATGGCTGAATGAGTTGATTGCTTCATGAGCAATAACATACATAAATAGAAACATCAGTTCATGACATTTTCCCCTAAGTCCATACTTGTAGGACTGAAACATTGAGTTGCAGCAGTTCTGGGTTCTTGAAGAAAAACATTTTTGAAGAGTTCACCTTAACTGGGAGCAGACCTGTCACTGCCTGCCTTGTTAGAGTATCTGATAACCTACATAATTAGTAGAGTACTATGAAAATAAATCCAAGCTTAGGAAGCAGGAGTAGAAAATTGAACATGGGATAAAAAAAATAGTGGCAAATAATTATTCATTAAATACTCTGACTCTCCAGAGTGAAATAAAACCAATATTGAGCAACACAGACATAATCATGACAGGCAAGTTTTCTGAGATATGGTTAGAAGGTGAGCTTGCTCTCCGGAAGTGGGGTGTCAGCTCCGGATGAAGGTTAGTGACTTCTCCAGCAGCATTCACGGGAACTCTGGATGTGTCAGCCAGGCCTACATTCTCTTTGCACTCACCCTCAAGTCTCAGTTTTGAAATGTGTGAAAGTCACCAAATTAGACAGTGTCATGTGAGACTGAACATTTTTCTTCTTGTTTTTAATTATTAAAAATTGTAATTGACCTGTATAAGTGATGTCTGTTGTATTGCTTAAATAGCTGAGCTCTGTTGCTAACTCCTTTCATTGTTATGTTAACTCCCTTCATTGGATGTTTGCTTCAGTAACCTGAGTGTGACAGAGATGTCAACTATGAAAAACATAACATTTTTATCCCTGAAACAAAGAATAATTTTTCTGCTGTGTATTTTTTTTTCACTGTAGCACCATATGATCTACAAATCTGGTTTACTTCACTCCTCTGAAAATCTCAGGGATTAGAAATATTCTTGTTCTTTTTTAATTACCTTCCTCATTTCCACATTAAGTTTATCTTTTTTAAAATTTTTTAATGTTTATTCATTTTTGAGAGAGAGAGATAGAGCATGAACGGGGGAAGGGCAGAGAGAGAGGGAGACAGGGAATCTGAAACAGGCTCCAGGCTCTGAGCTGTCAGCACAGAGCCCAACGCGGGGCTCGAACTCACAAACCACGAGATCATGACCTGAGCTGAAGTCAGACGCTTAACCAACTGACCCACCCAGGCGCCCTAAGTTTATCTTTTTAATAATCAATTTGCTTTCAAATTCTGAATTTCTTCATGGCAGTAAGCCAAGAATGAAAGAAAATATTGTTGGTGAAGAAGGCTATATGTGAAGCTATGGAAGCTTGATTTATTTTTGTCCATTCCTCCTCATTTGTACTTCAAGAGGGTTTTTTCTTAATTTCTCCTCAGTCGGTTCATCTTTCTTCCTTCCTATAAACTTTAGGTAAGACAGCTGGATATCTTGGGATTCTGCATATTCTACATCAGCAAAATTCGAAGTCTGTGCTATGAAAGGGGTGTGATTCTGTTTAATCACAGTGTTACATAACTCTGCAGATTCTCTAAGGTGTAATGATATTTAGAGGTGACAGTAAAAGCATTACAATTCCACCAAGTGTTATACAGAGAAACTATGCACAGGGAAGGCTGAACTCTTTTAAACAGCTAGGAGGAACATAATGAACTTTTTTTTTTCTCTACACTTTGATTAAACAAAAATAGCTAGTTGAGACTTTGGTCACAAACTTGAGATGCTGTTAAAATATACCTATTACACTGACAAATAAATCCTACATACTATTTATGGATGTTCAGTACTTTCATAGAATATACATTAAGTAGGAATGAAAAACATTTAGAGGGACTCATGTGAAGTAGATATTTTTAGCTCTTATTTGAATAAAAAATATATGGACACATTTAGGAATGTGGCTAAATTCCTTGCATTATTTTTCCTTGAAAGAGTTCATAAAGCCCTTTTTCACCATGACATTAGCAACAGAGGTCGTAGTACAAGTAATAGCAGCAGCAGCAGTATTTAGGTAGTGTTTTTAAAAATAAACATTACTCAACTCATGAAATAGGTTATATCTGAGAAATCTTCTGTTACACAGGTAAGAAAAATTATGTCATGGTGAAATTTAAAGATGAATATAGCATTTTATAAAGCTCTGACTTTATATAAAGTTTCACCAGGAACTCTGAAAATATATGATACTCAAATATACCAGCATGGCTTACTGGCAGATCTCAAGACATATTACAATACAGTAATTAAGACAGTTGATAGTAGTTAAGTTGTGTTGATGGAAGGGGAGACAATCAGAGAATTAGAACACATTAAAGAGTCTATAAGTAGACTCACAAATATAAGCACACGACTCATGATGAAGCCGCAATACAGAGTAGTAAAGAATAACATTATCAATGAATAGTACTGATCTGATTGCATATCTATATCAGAAAAAAGTAATTCTTGATCCCTTCTTATTCCATGAATGATTACTTCCAAATCATGGATCCAAATGTGAAAGGCAATAAACAGTCAAGAATCTAGAAAATACATAGACTAACTTCATCAGTTTGAATAGATAAAGATTTCTTGAAAAGGGTTTAGAAAGCCCTTAATCATAATAAAAAGAGATATAGTAAAGGATCTACAGTAAAATTAAAAATTTTTTAAAATCGAAGCACCTGGGTGGCTGAGTTGGTTAAGCGTCCGACTTCAGCTCAGGTCATAATCTTGCGGTTCATGAGTTCGAGCCACACGTTGGGCTCTGTGCTGGCAGCTCAGAGCCCGAAGCCTGCTTCAGATTCTGTGTCTCCCTCTCTCTCTGCCCCACCACTGCTCACACTCTGCCTCTGTCTTTCTCAAAAATTAATAAACATTAAACAAATTTTTTTTAACTTTTCTAAATCAAAATACACCACTGAGAGTATGAAAGCAAGCCAGGCAGAAACATTTGTAATATATAAAAATGGCAAAGGACTTGAATACAGAAGAAATGAAGTCTTCTACAAATTAATATAAAAATACAAACAACTTGGGGCACCTGGGTAGCTCATTCAGTTAAGCTTCAGACTTTTGATCAGCTTGGGTCATGATCTTATGATCTGTGGTATTGAGCACCATGTGGGGCTCTGGGCTGATAGCGCATGTGGAACCTGCTTGGGATTCTCTCTCCTTCTCTCTGCCCATCACCCACATTCTCTCTCCCTCTCTCTCTCTCTCTCTCTCCCTCTCTCTGTCTCTCAAAATAGACATTAAAACAAATACAAACAACTCAATTTAAAAATGGGAAATATACACTTCACAAAATATGATACCCAAATTCTTAAGAAAGGGTGCTCATTCTCATCAATCATCAGGGAAATTCAAATTTACCACAATTGATGCCATTTCACACCAACAGAAAGCTAAAGTTGAAAGAATTGACAATAACCACTGTTGCTAAGGATATGGAACAACTAGAACTCACATATTTCTTTTGGAAATGTAACTTGTTTAACTATTTTGGAGAACTACTTAGCACTTTCTACTAAAACTAAACATACACATACTTGATAACAAACCAATTCCATTCCTATGTATATATTTTTCCTTTTTGTTTTTCTTATGTACATTCTAACTAAATTCATACATTGGTGTGCTGAAAGACACGTTTAAGAATATGTATAGCCCCATTAACAATAGCTCAAAGTAGAAACACACCAAATATACACTATAGCATGGGTGAATTTTGCAAGCATAATATTGTTCAAAAATGGTGTACATGTAAGTTCAAGACAGGAAAATCTTATAATACTTGAAGTTAGACACTTGGTTACCTCTGAGAGAAGAGAAGAGTAAGATACTGGTAATATTTTATTTCTTGGCCTGTGTGGCAGTTCCACGGTGTGTCCACTTAGTCGTAATTCATAAATTTGTATATTTTTGATATCTGCACTTTGTGGCAAGTTACGCTTCAATAAAATAGCTTATTAAACAAAATGTGCATATGAGAAGTAAATTAATTATCTTAAAACTGGAATATAGAATATATATATATATTCTTTAATAGCTTATTAAATAAAATGTGCATATGAGAAGTAAATTAATTATCTTAAAACTGGAATATAGAATATAGAATAAATTATACCTAGCATAATTCAACCTCCCTTCAAGAAAAGTGGGAAATTAAAAAGTAGCCAAAAAAATGCAGTGAAAATGAAATACCAATAGAAATATCAGTACTTGGGATCCTTCTATCAAGAGTGGATTACCAGAGTCCCAGAGTAATGTTATACAAATGTGCTTACATATTTTGTTAACCCTTATTGACCTCATGAAGCATGTTGGCATTGGTGGGGTAGGAAAATAGTATCTCCATATCTTACTCATGAGTAAGTTTTCACGTAAATTTATATAATCCAAAATTCTTTCAACTTTAACATATCATTTAAAATCTCTTTTCATTTCAAACTTTCCCAACTCCCATCACTATTACAACTCACATCCATAATAAGTACTGAGCGATATTGTTAAGGAATGAGTTTTAGTATTTTTTTTCTTCAAGATTTCTTTCAAACATATCCTTAGATCTTGATAAAGTCTTATATACCTCCTGAGTAAACTACCACTTGAACTTCTCCCAAGATGGGGATACACCAACATCTTGGAAAATAAATGAGATTTTAGCAATATTAAATAAAACTGTAGTAAGCAATCAAGGAAGAAATCACCTTGTAATCATTCCTGGAGAATATGAGGAAGGAAAAAATCTACTTTTACATAATGATTCCCCAATTATGGGACAAAGACGTCAAATTCATGGTACTTATGATACTCCCTCAATATGGCACAGCCACAGGGCACCTATGTGGCTCAGCCAGTTAAGGGTCTGGCTTCGGCTCACGTCATGATCTCACAGCTCATGGGTTTGAGCCCTATGTGGGGCTCTGTGCTGACAGCTCAGAGCCTGGAGCCCACTTCAGATTCTGTGTCTTCCTCTCTCTCCATCCCTCCCCGGCTCATGTTCTGTCTCTCTGTCCCTCAAAAATAAAGAAACATCAAAACTTTTTTGAAAAAATATGGCACAGCCACACCCCCCTTCCCAAACATAGCAAATATCATTCACTTGTCAGGATCTTTTTTTCTTTCTGAGTCTATATATGGCATCTGAGTTCTTCTCCACACTACAATGCAGACAGCCTTTAGCAATTGTTGGCACATAAATTTAAGTCTGACATCCTAATCTACAGGAGAATTTAAGACTTACTAAATAGGATAGCCATTCTTATAAAATTAGTTTGTTATGGGAGAAAATTCATAATATTGTAAATTGACACTTCTAGCAAATCCAAGGGAGAGATATGCAGACCAAACAGCTCATGTCTCCTCAATTTGAGAATCTCCCTCTTAAAACATTATCCAAAACCTTATTTTAGTTTCTCTTGTTGATACTGCTGCTACTTTAGCATTTTGTTTGCTCACAGTTTCAATATCCAAAAACCAGTGCAGCTGACTTTAGTTTAGTAATTTAGATTAATAATACCTTTATGCACCCAAATTTTTCTGGTCTGCTTAACACAAAATAGATGATTTAGTGTTTGTTTGTTTCTTTGTTTGTTTGTTTGTTTGTTTCACAGTTATTTCGTTATCATTCCATGTTAAAACAAACTTTTCAAACTGAAAAAACTTTCAAGAGATTTTATCACAAATGACAAAAACAGAAAAAGCTGTTCTTTCACTATGGTGACACACAATATTCATGGCATCTGACACCAGATTAGTCCGAGTCTAATCTACATTTCTGAATGCATAAACAGTAAAAGACAAATCTTCAATAATATATCCAGTTAGGATAGTATTCATCAATATCTGCCAAATGACCATGCAATATATCCATTTGTCCAGGTACCTTCTCATAAAAATCTAACATAAAAAATATCTGAGTATTCTCAAGTTCATCCACACTTAATGATACAGAGAAATATTTAAGATGTTTTGGTGCCTAGAGAAAACCCTTGCTGTAGGAAAAGAAATGGACAAAAAGTGGTCTACTCCATTGTGTTGAATGGTTGGTGAAATTCTGTGAAATTTTGAATATTTTTATGACACTTGCTCTATAAGTAACAAAAGCAGCTCATTTAACAAGCTGATAAATATTTCTTAGTGAGCCTGTTTGTATCAAACTGATATTTCTAATTAAAATAGAACAGGGGCATCCTGTTTATAAGAATGTGGGCTCAGAATCCATTTAGACTGTCTTTAAATTCTCAGAAGAATTCTACTGCCATAGCCCAAATGGCTTAGGGTAAATGCTATGACTCACTGAGGGAAGAATTCAGAAAATGCTAAAATTATAAAAATGTTTTTCCCTTAAATGAGCATCTGAACCTGGCACTGTTGGTAGAATTATATAGGATGATTTCTCCTGGGCTCTAGGAACAATAGGCCTCCCCAAAAACTTTTGGGCCTCTAAATTAGGTACAACTTTCTCATTCCTGTTCATATTGACTTCCAGCAGTATCCATTTACCATTGGTATACTGACCCACCAAAGCTTGCTTTACATTCAAATGTAAAATATATCTACTCAACACTACAGTTATATTTGCAGAAGTTGCTTGGCACATACCGTATATGTGGAGATTACAAAGGAGCACATATTCCTCAAACAGTTTATAATATCTTAGAGCTGGCTGTGACAGGGTGTCAAGAGAGGAGCCAGACAAGACTTGAAAGGCTAAAGGGACTCCTATGACCTGCTTCAATGGCTGGGGAGAGCCTAAGATGTAAGGTAGCACTTCAAATAGGCTCTGATCAAGTATTCCTTGCTATTTATCCCTCACAAAATTCCTTGTGGGGATTATTTATGCTACATAAAAGGACCACAAAATCTCTGTGGTTTCCAACAACAAGTATTTATTTCTCATTCATGACTTGTGTTCACTGTGGGTCAGCTTTATCTCTGCCCTAGGTTCAGAGAGTGTTCTCCCTGGACTCAGGCTGATGAAGCAGTTGTGAATGAAGCATTGCCTGTCCTTGAGGCAAAGGGAAGAAATAACACTGTGAGTCATGCGCTGGCTCTGAAACCTCTGCTAGGAAGTGGCTCATCACTTGTACTGGGATTTCATTTGCTACTGCTAGTTACAGGGCAATGCTTAAGTTGAACAGGGCAGGGCTGTGTAAACCTCCTCTAGGAGGGGGTCTGCGGGGAGAAACATTGAATACAGACAGAAGTGTTCCAATCTTCCACATTCAGTCAAAGTAGTCTGTACTGTAAATTTGCACAAGGTAGAGGAAAGCCAGGAATTATTTTAGTCAATTCTATTACATAAGCAAGCAAAGACAGGAATGATAGTTATTGGGCACCTCCCAGGCTAAGTGCTTTACATAATTATTACATAGAATCATCTCAACACAGTCAGATGGCATCGGCATCAGCTTTTTGATTTTACAGAGGAAAAAATAACTGTGCTAAGAAATGATAATGTTATAAAGGCCATAAATATCCTACTGCAAGTGAATTTGATTCTTTTAACGAGGTATACAGAGAACCATCCTCATCATCAAAAAAATATTTATTAAGAACTCATTTATATGTGACAGGAATTATGTAGACATAACCCCTTTAAGGTTGACAATCATAGGCATATTTAGTACATGCATACTAGATTACAGAATAGGGGTGCCTGGGTAGCTCAGGTGGTTACGCATCCAACTCTTGATTTTGGTTCAGGTCATGATTTTATACAGTTCCTGAGTTTGAGCCCTGCATCTGGCTCTGCACTGACAGAGCGAAGCCTGCTTGAGATTCTCACTCTCCCTCTCTCTCTGCACCTCCCCACCAAATAAATAAACTTACAAAAAAAAGATTACAGAATAAAACATGAGTACAATACCCAGGTCAATGGGAAAATATTTACAGTGCATAAAACAAGGTAAGTATTTATGAAATTTATGCATATATAATAATAATAGGAAAAATGAAAAAAAAAAAAAAAACAACCTTTAAAGTTACCATTACCTTAAAGTTCTGTACTACTGGAGGACAAATGTAGGTAGAATCTCTAAGAAAATGAATATGGTTTCTTAATATTTTTAACTAACTCAACAAAAGGGAAAAGGGTAGCATTTGTGTCCTCAACTTTCCTTGTTCTGAGAATCCTAAAACAGCAAGGTTTTTTTATAACCATGTGCAGGCAAATCCCCAAAATCAATCTGGTAATTAATTATTAGGCATGTAAATCTCTATTTTCACAAAATAAATACATTTATTTTTTTAAACTATAATTCTCCATTGGGAATGTTAATCATTGACAAATAAGTATTTTCACTTTATTCTCTATGTTTTCTCCCATCTCCATCCTTTTTGTCTACATAATTCAGTCAGTGTCCTCAGCCTCACTTATCCCCACATAGCCACATTTCTGGTTACACTTTTGACTATCACATCCACAAGATGTTTAACCTCAGCCTGAGTAGTCTGACTCTTTCATCTTCTAGAACCCTGGTTTTTAAACTTTAGTTTCACAAGTATTACCTAAGGTACTTGTAAGAAGAAAAAATGAAAAAAGATGTCCTCAGTTCCTTCCCCATTCTGATTCAAGCTATTCAACATTGAGAGGAGTCGAGGAATCAACTGTTTAAATCAAGCCCCAGGGTGGGGGAATTTGATGAAACTCCCAGGCCACAGAAGGAAAGCTAATTCTCCACTGCCCCTCTATTCTAATACCATATTTTGGTGGGTATTTCCAAAGACATTTTATAGCAAATTTTATTATCTCAGGATAGAATTTCTTTTCATTCTACACTGTAGGAGTGAATCACTGAAACCTCTTCGAAATTATGCATTTTGGGTTATTGTGACCCAATAAGCTGTGAGAATGTGCATATTCAAGGTGAATTTTCAGGCTCAAAAAAAAAAAATAGAGTTTGTGCTTACTGACTATGACAAATATCAGCTGGTGGAAAAGCAAGAAAAATACCATGGAAAGAAACTCAGCACAATGCAAACAAGCTTAGCTTATAATGAAAAATTCTGATTTGTTCAATATATAATATGAAAATTTGACATAATTTTTGCTCAGAAAAGTTAAAAGGCTATAATGATCCTGATATGCATATTTTCAAAAGAAACAACAATTTGGCCTACACCATTAACATCTGGGTAAGAAGCAGAAAACTTCCTAACCACATCCCTTTATGTGCTCAACCTCAAGCCAAGCTTGGCCACCGCTGATGGTCCCCTGATCTACCTTGGTTCCATGTGCTTTCTCACTTTATTACTTCCCAACTGTTCCCTCACTTCAGCATGTTTGAATCACGACTATTCCTTAAAACCCAGTTCCAACACTACCACCCATTATATCATCTATATCCCTCCAGCCAGCAATAACCAATTCTTCCAACTTCCTCTGGAATTTTCTGTCTGTTCTGACATAATTAATCAGTGTTACTTTCATTATAATTATCTTAACTCACAGATACTGATTTTCACTAGAAAACCAGACACAAGGATTTATTGATCTTTATATTACTTAGAATGCCTAGTACAGGCAAATAAATATTCCAGTGTTTAGAGAAAAATAGATTAGTGAAGAAAGAAAGCATATTAAAATATTTCCATTTCCAGTAGCTTCTCTAACTAGATGTAAAAGGAGATGTAGCAGAAATCCTTAAGAAAACATCTTAATAAAAATGAATAACTATTTGAATTGTTTTAAATCCAATTATCTCAAGCTCAACAATGTTGACATTTTAGAACAAATAATTATTTGCCGTAAGGTGATACCTTGTGCATTGTAAGATTATCAGCAAGTGTGTTTGGCTTCTATTCATGGGATGCCAGTCACAGCTTCTCTTTCAGCTGTGACAATCAAATATGTCTTCAAGATATTGTCAAATGACCCCTGGGGGGACAAAATCACTCCTGGTTAAGAAGGGTATTTTAGATATTATCTGTTTTCTAGGACTGAATAAGAAAAAGCCATGGATTTACCTGTTACTCAAAGAGAATGGAGAAAAAGTCCAAGATATAGTAGAAAGCCTCTAATGGGAAAGACATCGGTGATATAGAAAAGATTATTTAATGTGCAGTCTCATAGTTACAGAGAGAGTGAGGAAAATGACAGAAAACTTGAGCAACTGTATTATTTTCAATAGGAGAAAAAGATAGATACTGAAAATCTGTGACTTAAAATCTTGTCCCTGAATAAAACAAGTTGTTGAAATATTCCCTTAAATTGTCAGAATCTAGGAAGAAATAGGTAATCACTCAGATTAAACATGGATCCTTTGAGGTCAGACTGTGCTATACTGACTTCATTTCCTTTTACGACCATATGAATAAATTGTAAAATACTGAATTTATATTGCAAGAAATTTGATAAAAACTGGAATTATACCCTTTTAAAAGGTTTTGGAGCAGAAACTAAATGGTCATCCATTAGGAGTCTTTTTCAAGGAAAGGGATGCAGATAAACTGATAAACTAGGAGATCTTCTATCTCTAAAATTGTTTAACTAAAAACAGCACACCATACTCAGGTCATAGCTTTTTTTTTTTTTTTTTTTTTGGCTGGTGAAACTCATGAGGAAGAGTTCTTGGTAGAGCAGTCTGAGGATGACAGAGGAGGGGAAACTCACTCAACAAAATCACACAACACGGAAGGCCGAAAACAAGGTTGCAGATCCCCCACTTGACTGCAAGTTACAAGGGAACAAAAATAGCACTGCTTTGGCTCTTGATTTATATGGCACATAGTAGGTGGTCAATAATTATTAATGAAGGAAGGAATGCCACAGATCTAATTTAACTCTACTTATTCACGAAGGTAAGATGGTGGACTTCACTCGTAGGAGCCAGGAGGCTAAACTACACTTATACTTTCACTGCACATTTCAAACCTATTAGACAAGGTGAGAAAGGGTTCCTGGCTGCTGCTTTTTCTGAAATTACTTGTATATGAGCAAAACTATCATCCTCTAAAGATGCTAGCCTCGTGATTTCCTAGCAGATGAGTATATATTACACACAATTTATCCCTTCCATGTATACTACCACCTTAGTCTGGAAAGTACACCTGATTGTCTTTCCTTCTTTTACACAGAAGAGAGGAAGACTCTAGAACAGACATCCATAACTAACCATGCATTCTATTAGCACTCTCTGAGGGTCATGTCCTCACATTTCCATGGCAGAGGAAGGAGGTGGGGAGCCTAGTATGACAATCAATATCAAAATTACAGCTCCATGATAAGAAATGCTGTCGACGTGGTAATGACTTGTTTAAACATTTATTAAATCACTTCACAACAAATAGTAACACATGAAGTGTTATCTTCACATTTCACAGTGACACCACTTCTAAGCAGAAAAAAAAATGCTAGCCAAACTGTTTTAAAATCCTCATCGAGATATTATTTAGTTAATACTGAGGGGCTTAATTATTCTTGTTTGTTCACAACCTCTTTACAAACAAATTTGGCAACCAATGCAAGCATGGATATACTATTATTGCTGAGAAAATAAATGTCTACTATCAGGAAAGTCAATATCGGAATATCCACAACAAAATAATTTTCACATTCTCTATGAACTTCTCAGGCCCTCTGTATTTCAGTTTGACTTTCTGTGATCATGGATTATAACAAAGTTATTATTGATGAAAGAATAGTAATTTAAAATTTATAAAAATCAGGTGAATTTAATATTCAATCAGATATTGCTCTTTTCATCATTTTTAAAATTTGTACACCAAAGAAAAGGAATGAATTTTTTAAAAAACACACTCTTATTGGTCATCCCCCAAACACCCCCCATTCTATATATATGTGTCTGTTTGTATGTGTATATATATATGTATATATTGGTCCTCCCCCAAACACCCCCCATTCTATATATATGTGTGTGTTTGTATGTGTATATTTATATATGTATATATATGTATATACATATATACATATATATATATATATATATACACACACACACATTTTTAGAATATGTCAAAGAAAGTTAATGATAATGTAACATTTTTATGTCTATTTACTACCTGTGTCACTTATCTTTGTATTGACTGGGATATAGGTTAAGCTGTCAAAACAAAGAGGCCATATAGTTCAAATGTTTAAGGACACCAAGCTCTGAAGAAGTAGTTCAAGGCTAGTGTGGCAGCTCCACAAAGCTAGAGACCTTAAATCCTTCTTTAAAGTCACTTTACCATGCACTAGAGTGTTGCCTGTCTGCAGTTGAAGGTGGCTCCCCACCAGGTCTACTGTGTCCTCATTCCAGCATGGAGAAGTTGTGTTGGGCTGGGGAGGAGTATAAAACAGAACATGCCCTTCCTTTAAAGGCACTATTTAGAAGCTGTTCACATCACATCCCTTTGGCCAGACCTTGGTCACTTAGTCACTCTAAGATGCAAGAGAGATTCAAAAATGTTGCCTTGCTTTTTAGTAGTCATGTGCCCAGCTATAATTTGCAGGTTCTATTACAAAGGAAGGAACAGAAATAGATACTGGGGACATCTGGGTTCTGACAGACTTTGAACTTATTTTTACGTATATGATCCAAGTTCAGTCTTGCTGCTACTACAGGAAGCAGAAAATACTTTCTTTGATTAGTCAAAAGACCTGATCTCAAACATGGTGAAACAGCCCATCCTGGAAGACACTGAATAGGTATTCGTTTTAATTTTCTGACAGATTTTTCTCGGAGTGGCACATTCTGGACTCAGGTCCAAGAAGTTCTGACTGAAAAGAGTCTGTGTACCACACAAGCCTGGAAGCGACCACCATTCATGCTACAGAGAAATAAGAGCAAGTTATGAAAGCAGGCATGATTTTATGCTGAAGTTAATTCAGGAGGAGAGACCTTCCTCTCTTTTGCCTAGCAGAGCATACATCATTGCGACTTAGAAGAATCCATCTCTTTCTTTGGACTCTGTGATAGACTGAAGCTCAAGTAGCTCACTAGTGGCAGATGAGATGACATCTACATACTCTGAATCCTAGTTTGGATTTTTTCCACTGCATCAAAGTGCCTCTAACATGGCAACCTGTATCAATAAAAATTCAATGACAATGCTCAAATTATGTTGATATCCAAACAATCCAGGGGCGGGGGATGGCAATGGGAGAGTAAAAATCCAGTAAACTAGTAAAGATTTTTATTCACAACAAAGGCTTAGACTTCTCCGCAGTATAACCTCCCTGAGGACAGGATTGTTGTGTGTTTTGCCTACTGCTATTTACGTCACACAGTAGACACTAAAATAAATGTTTGTACAATTAATGAATAGATTAGACTCATGCAACCCCCAGGCTCTACCTATAGCTCAAACTCTGCAAACTCTGCTCTTACAGCTGTTCTTAGAGCAGCCTCCTTGGAGCTACAGGCAGCAATGTGCAAGAAGTTCAGTCCTTGTGCTGGCCTCCCAGTTGTCCACCAGTATCCAGGGTACAGCCATGCCCCCTTCTCCATAGGAGCAGCGTGGAGGTGTCTAATCATAAACATATGCCATCATTCAGAGTTCCTCTTCAGGAAACATTTTCCTTGCACTGTCAAAAGATGTTTTATTTTCTCTGCTGCCTCCCCCAACTCCCTATCTTTTCCACTTCTCTTTGGACGTCATAATCAACCTGGTCCTTCCTTCTCACTTAACCACACCCACGTGATTTTAAAAATAGACAATTTCCTTGAAATAATGAGTAACTGAACAATGCAAAACCCTCTAAGTAATTCAGCAGTCCCTGATCATACACTGTATCTTAACTATCCAACTGTAAAAATCCCAATTCACCAGAGAAGCTCATGATAAACTAGAAAAAGCAAGTTGTAAAAGTACTGTGGACCTATTTCTACACGGGAAAGAAAAAAAAAGAGAAAAGGGAAGTAGAAAAAGACAATAACTGTGCAATGACTGTGCTGTTATAATAACTCAAAACTATTGAGTATTTTGCAGTTTACACAATCATATTGTACATATATTTAAACTGATGCTCAGTATTATTAAGTGGGTTGTTCAATATTATATAACTGATACAACTTGGAACATAGAACCAGATTAAAGCCTTTTGAGTCTAAATGTTATGCTCTTTTCAATACATTATGCTACTTTTTAAAAGATTAACATAAATTCTGAAACTGAAATCATTAAAAAAAAGTCTTACATCTTCTGGGAAGTCAGTGGATCCAATGACTATAACAAGAGTTTTTAAACCATGGTATTATAGTCTAGTAATTTATCTTGGTCCCTTGAGATGTTCTGTTACGAGTAATTTATTAATAACAACAAGGTGCTATAGTTTCGGAGTGACTGATTTTTCTGTAACTTAGAATAAAAATACCAATCACACATACTCACTCAATACAATCCACTTTTTGGGGGTGGACACGAAATCTGTGCAGTAATAACTACCACTACCAGGACAGCATCTACACAAAACTCTACCTCCAGCAATGACAGTGTACTTCAAAGGGGGGACAGAATTTTTGCATGTGAGAACCTCCTCTTTCAAAATAAGGAGTCTGGGTTTACAAACTTTATTTTCATTCTTTTTTACTGACCACAATGCAAATTTGTGCCACTTGATCAGATATAGGACCAATGAAGATCTCAACCTGGAAGAGATCTGGGGCTATTACTAGAAAAGAAATGAAAAATCATCATCATTGTATACAAATGTCAGTATAGTGCCTTTGGTGAGGTCCGTTGTTATGACTAAAGGAGTGTGGCAAACTGAGAAACAATTCAAAGAAGAGAGTTCACCTTCCATTAGCCAGTACGAATGACATTTCTCTGAGATCTTCGATGCCTACATGATGGAATTTTAATTGATTGCTCCTCCCTCCAGTGTCCAGTGTTGTATGTTCACCAGTAGCCATGTCATGAAATACTAGGACAGTTATTGCTCTGACAATTATTCATTGCATTTTTGTCTTTTCTCCAAATGTAGAAACTATTATAAACATCCATTTACAGGTGTTTGCATGGATATAAGTTTTCAAGTCCTTTGGGTAAATACCAAGGATCAGAATTACCGGTTATACAGTAAAAGTATGTCTAGGTTTATAAGAGATCACCAAACTATTTTCCAAAGTGTCAGCATCATTTTGTATTCCAACCAACAATGAATGAGAGTTCCTGTCACCCTACATCCTCCCTAGAATTTGGTTTTGTCAATGCTTTGGAATTTGGCCATTCTGATAACGTGTGTAGGGATAGGTCATTATCGTTTTAATTTCCATTGCTCTGATGACATAAGACATGGAGCATCTTTTTATATCCTTATTTGCAATTTATATACCTTCTTTGGTGAGGTAACTACTCACTAATGACTTTGGTCCATTTTTAAAACTGAGATTGTTTGTTTGCTTATTGTTGAGTTTTAAGAGTTCTTTTTATATTTTGGGTAACAGTCTTTTATGAGATTTGTCTGTTGCAAATATTTTCTCCCAGTCTGGGGCTCTGCTTCTTATTCTCTTGACACTGTCTTTCTCAAGTTTTAAATTTTAATGAAGTCCAAATTATTAATTCTTTCTTTCATAGATTGTACATTTGATGTTCCACCTAAAACGTCATCACCAACCCCAAGAGCATCTGGATTTTCTCCTGTTATCTTCTAGGAGTCTAATAATTTTGCATTTTACATTTAGATCTGTGATATATTGAGTTAATTTGTGAAAGGTTTAAGGTGTGTGTCTAAATTCATTTTTTTTGCATGTGGATGCCCAATTGTCCCAGCATCATTAGTTGAAAAGACGATTTTTTAAAAATCTATTGTGTTGCATTGGCTTCTTTGTCCAAGATTAGTTGACTATAGCTATGTAGGTATATTGCTGGGCTCTCTATTCTCTTCCATTGATCTATTTGCCTAATGATGTCTTTCATTATTTTTTAATAGAAGAAATTATAGCCCTGGAGATGCCCCAGTGAAGAGGGAAAATTTAGCTATACAACAGGGACAAAAGTCAAGGTTCCTGGATGAGGAACTTGGATCTAGTGAATATCAAGGAGTTGTATATGCATAGGAACATAGTGTGCTGGTCTACATTAAGGACAGAGAAAGTCAAATATACCGCTTTCCCTGCAGATGGGTTGGTAGAAGTGATGGTAGGACACTGGGAATAATCTCTTAAAATTGCTTTTATGATCTCAGTGTAATATTAGTCAAGATTATCAGAAGAGATTAAGGATGAGAAAGCACATAAGGCTTGAGAAGAGGGTAAGGAGAAAATAAGACAAACTAAGGAAGTGAAGTCTCCCTGACAACATTAAAGCTCCCATTGAAATGATGATAAATTTAAAATGAGATGAGTTGCACCTTTTGGGATGAGCACTGGGTGTTGTATGGAAACCAATTTGACAGTAAATTTCATATATTAAAAAATAAAAAAAATAATAAAAAAATAAAAAAATAAAAAAAAAATAAAATGAGATGAGTCATGGGTGCCTGGGTGGCTCAGTCAGCTAAGCATCCGACTTCTGTTCAGGTCATGATCTCACTGCTGGTGGGTTTGAGCCTTGCATTGGGCTCTGTGCGGACAGTTCGGAGCCTGGAGCCTGCTTCGGATTCTGTGACTCTCTCTCTCTCTCTCTCTCTCTCTCTCTGCCCCTCCCCCACTCACACTGTGTCTCTCAAAAATAATACATGCTAAAAAAATTAAAAACTAGAAAAATAAAATGAGATGAGTCAGCATAAATTTTTTCTCAGACAAGTTCTGCTGCTTAAGTATAGGCACAAAGTAGGCAGACTTTAAGGACTACTCCACCACTATAAGCTCTGTTGATCCAGGAAAACATACCTAGTTTCTCCAATTGTATTTCCTGATTTATTTTTTACAGGTGTGTTGTGAGACTCAGATGAGATAATATATGTGTACTGTAGTGATTAAGAGCTCAAACACTGGTATTTGTCTGATTGGATTTAAACCCTGACTCCTATGTTAGTAAAAGAGAGAGGGACAAAGGAAATGAAGGCAAAATCAAAGTAATGTTTATAATTACAAACCATGGAATATAAGCTGGATAAGGAGGGAAGCGAGAATATGAAATGGAATAAAGGAAGACAGTAAAATATAATTGGACCAGTGTGGTGTTTTGTTTTGTTTTGGAGTCAGGTCATCAGCTGGAACCATAAGTGGTCAAAAAGTAGCATGCCTAAAACTGAGATTATGGTAGAAATACAGTATTTGATACGACCTTGGAAGTAAATGTCTGACATAAGGTAGAGGAATAGACTGATGAATCTGAAGAGGTCAAGAAGCTGAAAGCCTGAATATCAGCTCTGTGGATATTAAAATTACTAAGAAGTATGACAGGGAGTACTGTTGATAAAAATAACAATGCATGGCAAGATTTCATTCATTTCTTATGG
Source organism: Panthera uncia (assembly GCF_023721935.1). NCBI lineage: Eukaryota > Metazoa > Chordata > Mammalia > Carnivora > Felidae > Panthera > Panthera uncia. The sequence continues at coordinate 67,314,090 of NW_026057577.1, forward strand.
CCGAATAATATACCATTGTGTGTATACATATACACACACACACACATATATATACACACACAAGTATATATATCTCACATCTTCTTTATCCATGTGTCAATTGATGGACCGTTGGGCTCTTTCCACAGCTTGGAAAGAGAGAGAGGGAGGGAGAGGGAGATGAGAGGGAGAGTCAAAGCAAGAACAGACTTTTAATTATAGAGAATAATCTGATGGTTACCAGTGGGGAAGGGTTTAGGGGGTATGTTAAATAGATGAAAAAGATTAAGGAGTACACTTGTTGTGATGAGTAGAGGGTGATGTATGGAACTGTTGAATTGCTATATTGTACACCTGAAACTAATAGAACACTGTATGTTAACTAACTGAAAATAAAATAAAAACTTAAAAAAAAAAAGAATGACAATGAAGCACGAGCTAAAATACTCAGGAATGAGAGGGTCCTGTAAAGGAATACAACAAGGAGGGAGGTGTGGCTAATCTCATGGCTGGACCTTCAAAGGCAAGGAGGAGTAAAAGAGGAACAAGGGAACAAGAGTAAAGGAGGATACTACCTTACCTGGAAACCTACTAGTACAAGATGTGTGGGAAGAAAACCAGTCCCCACCTGATAGAGTGCAGAGCACATTTGAAATATCTAGCTTGCTAAGACTCAGAAGTCGTATTCCTAGGTCATAAAGTAGCCACTCAACTCTGCCATGCTCTGTAGGAAACCAGTGTGCATCATCATCCACCTCTATATTACACTGCACCACCTCTATATTACACTTTTAGAAGAGTCTGGAGCAAACAAAATATCAACACATGTAATAGTGGGGTCCAAAATCGTGCAGATATGCAATAGTGGCAGCCTCAGGAAAATATGCAGAGTAATCAACTAAGTAAGCATCTCAAAAGTAGGCACTGATGATGGGACAAATATGAAGCACTATTTGCTTTTAAATATAGTTTTATATTTTCTTGATTCTTCCAATTTTTTATATTAATATAGGAATAATTCAAGGTAAGACAGATTTTATTTTCTCTGTGTGTGTACCTATATATGGAATATATTCCTGGGGGTCTTTTCCCTCCACAGTACTACCATAGCGAGGTTAGCTTGTAGCAGACAGGCAGCTGGAGGCAGGTGGCAATTGTAAAAGGCAGTTATCAAAATGGCATTAAAATTATATGAAACTACAAATAACAACAATCGTGAGAAGTTTTTAAAACATCCTTTGAAACTATTTCACATCTAGAATGGCTAAATTGAGGCGATCATCACAGGAAAATTAAGTCACCAAAAATAATACAATAATAAACCATTACAACACACAGCAGCTTTATATCAACGATGTTAAGCTAATAGGAGAAGTGCAAAAGTCTCAACTCTATAACCATTTAGTCTGGAATAAATAAAAACTTATGACAGAACAAATTAAGTAGTGAATGATTTAATACCATAATTAGTAGTGAGAAATGTAAAAATTAGTAATTATTGGAGAAACCATATGTTTAATGTATTAAGTGTAGCTATTAAAACTGTATTATATTATTTTGTCAGATTATGTAATGAGTGAGATTTTTCCAAAATATAAGCTACTTCCTGGGAGAAAGATTAGGTTTTGGGGAAGCCTCATTATTTAGGCCACAGTTAACTGTACATTAGTTTTGTATTATGGTTTGCTCAGTGGGAGGTCTAACTCAATTGTAAAAGTAGGTTTTCAAAAGAGTTTGATGAGGTGTCAAAAAACAGTATTTAGCAACTGGTATTTCCAGGGCACTGAATAAATCTGGAGCCTCTGTGCCTCCTAGGATCATGTGAGATTTCAGGAGACAAACCTGGAAAGTTTCGGGTCTCCCTCACTAACACAGGAATCCTTTGCCATTTAAGACATAAACCCATGCTCGGAAGTTCTCAGAATATCAAGTTAATTCCAGAATATACCAGGAATACTATCATTTGCTAGATGAGACAAGTCCATTTATAACTATGGAAATACTTGAAGAAAACTAGACGTCCCACGTGAATTATTTAGGCTTTTTCTAACCCTTTCATGGTTTAATACAGGGAATACTCTTTTCCATTGATTGATTAATTCTTTGCAAAATACTAAATACCCACAGTGTAGCATGTGCTGGGATATACTTTCACTTATAGGCCTTACATTTTATTAAGGAAGAGACTAAATATATACATGTAAACATGCATGTATACATAAATAGAACTAACTCAAAGCTGGTTTAAAAGCTTTGAAAGAAATTCACAAGGGGCCAAAATTATTATTAAGTCCAGGAATCTCCTTTACAAAGCAGGGAAGCCCTCTGTGAGGAGGTAACATTAGCACCAATCTGAAAGAAGAGGACAAGTGTATCGGGAAAGAGCGTTCCAGGGAAAGCATGTGCAGAAGAATTTCCTGGAACAGAGTAGAATTTGGCATATTCATGAAACAGATAGGATTCCATCATGGCTGGAATATATTGGAGAGGAGAGTATCTGTCACACACATTCACAAAGACACACACACACACACACACACATGCACACACATGCACACACACTCCAATTTCCCTGAAATACATAGCATGTGAAAGTGGAATACAGTGGATATAGAGCTATAGGAAGTGATAAGCTTTCAGAATCATAGCCTTATTCAGGTAAGCTTGTATGCCATAAAATCCAATTAGTATAAGTGTCATTTCAATGATTTTAATAAATATATACAATTGCACAACCATCACCACCAACCAGTTTAACACTTTTCATCACCTCAAAAAGTTTTCTCTTATATTTTGCAGTTAATAGCCACTCTTATCTCCAGCCCCAAGCAACTAGTGATCTGCATCTTTTCTTCATCGATTTTCTTTTTCTAGAAATGTCATATAAATTTAATTACACCATACGTAGTCTCTGTGTCTGATTTCTTTCACTTAGCATAATGTGTTTGAGGTTCCCCCGTTGATTCATGTACCAGTAGTAGTTTGTCACTTTTGATTTCTGAATTGTATTTCATTGTATGGATATACCACATTTTCTTTATTCATTTACCAGTTGATGGACATTTGGATTATTTCCACCTCCTTGCTCAGAGACTAGTTTGGGAGAATAATAATTACTAGAGAGCCTAGCGAGATACTTGATGGAAACTGTACCATACTTTTTTTTCCAACCTGACACTGTAACATCACAAGGAGCCTGGATATGAAAATAACAACAATTGCCATTTACAGATGGGAAAGTTCAAAACAGTGAGAACAAAGGGACCACCTTATGAAAGGCTCATATGAACATTATCTAATTAAATGTTTTTAATGAGTCTCACAGTTCATCATGTTAATACAGGGTCTGTCAAAGAAAAAAGTTTATTTGAATTATTGGAACTAAGGCGTGTGCAGAGGTCCATTCAGCTGGGAAGTGCAGTTTGTGCCTAAAAGAAATATGCATCCACCATGAAGTAAAAAATATGAGATTATCTTTTCTACTAATAAGAATTGCTTCCATGATATTAAAGTATTTCTAACTGCCCATCATCTGCATCTGCAAAAATGGCTTTCCCCACGATATCTTCAGATCTCAAAAAAAATTTTAAGGTAAATGAAATGCTAAATGGGCCTGTTAATAGAGGGTGGCAAAACTGATGAAGACAATGTGCAATGACTTTCTATATGAGGCAGAAACATGCACAACGCATAAAGAAAAAGAAACTAAATATATCTGATGTTGTTATAAAGGCAAAGAGAGCCAAAAGCAATTTGTCTGTGCTTCTTTCCCATCTGTGTGGCTCCTTCAGTGAAACAGCCAATGTAGTCAAATCTGATGTGCTTTCCCATTATAAAAGTTGTGGCTTAACTAGGAGCTATGCCGGAATGTCTAGATAAAGACATCTTTACATAAATACTGTATATACATCGATGTTTTACACATATGCTTTCTACATGTGATTTTTATACACATTCCCTGTTATCCAATCTTCAGGTAATATATTAGACCATGTGAAACATTTAAAAGGAAGGCTTTCTTCCAAAGCTGAGAGAGTTGTTCTTTCTCCTAAACTTGACTATAACATGAAAAAAGCCAGAGTTATTTCCTTGTTCTTATATCAGAAAAGAAAGTTGTTATCTTCTTTATAGTCGGGACTGGAATAAATAAAACAAATACTTTAAGAAATATCCCCAGGCAGATAGGAGGTATATGTACTGTGGTCTGTGTCCATCTGATTGGGGACTAAGAGGCTAAGTCCAACATTAAGTGCTTCTCATGAGGAGGCAAACACGACACCAGATAGCCTTTCCTTCAGACTGGTGCTCCAACCAGCTGACCATTCTAACTATAAACATTTGCCCCAGCTGTATTTTCCCACTCCTGGATGATTGTCTGCCTGGCAACAAGATGACAGAAGTACTAAGCCAAAATATCCTTATGTGGGCATAGCTGCCTTCTCATGGCAGAGCCAATTTGGACCCCATCCATTGGCAGGGATGTCCCAGAAGCAGCCAATTTTAGTTCAGCTTCTTTAAAACTCTGGATTGTAAACAAACAGTAAGATTTTCCACTGTGGAAGGGAGAATAATGAGAAGAAGAATACAGTAGAAAAGTGTTAGGTGAGGCAAGTACCTAGTTTACCAGAACAATTAGTAATTAAAATAAAAGAATGGGCTGAAGCCCTTCAGGAACTCTACTGATAAGTCCCCAGATCTTTCTCTTTTTAAAGTCCATGAACTACATGTAGCTCTTTCCTCCTTTTCTTCCCTACACTTAAGTTTTTAAATTTCCATGTCATTGCTTGTTTTGTTTTTTCTCCTCCATTTTCTTGATATTTGAAATAGTAGGTCAAAATTGGACATGTTTAGCAGGTGGCTGCTGGTTTTATAGTAAGGGGTAGTTGCTGTAATTGCTTGGTTTGAACACCATTAATTTGATGTCATGGATTTCACAAACAAATCTTTCTAGATTAAATGTTAAAAAATCATAATTGAATAGATTCAACAAAATTTAATGCAGGTCCAGTTATATCCATTCCACAAATAATTCTTCTAGAATCAAGCACAACTTAAATACCCATGTCTCACATGTCACACACATAGTACAATGGAGTCAAGAGAGCAGGGAGTTTAGAGTCAGATGGCCAAGCTAGGACTCAGAGCCCACATTACTCATTAGTTCAGTGAGGGTCCTCAGGCAGTATCCTTGAGTTCTCTGAGCCTTGGTTTCCTCTTAGCAAAAAAGAAATAATAATAATAATTACTTTACAGGGTTGCTGTAAAAACTAAATGACTCCCTGAACCCAATAAAGTAAGCATCAGAGTTGTTAGTTATGCTATTATTAATGTATTCATGTGCTGTTGATCAAAGTTAATGTGAAACTGCTGATGACCACTTCACAATATGGATAGGATACACATTTCAAATTGGAATCAGTAAGGTATCTATGGTCAGTAATATCATCTTTTATTAAAATGTAATGCATTAAGCATTATCAATTACAACGTAAAAAAATACAGGTAACCCAGTACCATCCATTGAGAAAATGTAGTGACAAAATGCCATCTTGAATTTGGCATCTCTTTTAAATGTATTTGTATTTTATTGATCACAGCAGCATTTATATGCATTTAGGGAAAAATACAGTACACTTTCACATTAGAAATATTTTTCAGATAACCAAAAAAAAAAAAAAAAGTTTGATGTGCATATGGATGGGTGGGCTCTGTCCAACAACTCCATCACTCTTCACAGTCCCTTGGCACATGAACTGGGAATCACTGATGTTGGTTAAGGTCAAAATAGACAAGGGAGCCTTACACTTACTAGCTCTGCTTGCCAAGTAGAAATGCTAACCTGCTCTTTCCCAGGATTTTAAAAAAGCATTCAAAGATATTTCACAAGATAAATGGAAATGGGATAAACACAAGGCCTTAAGGAAAATATACTTCTGGTGCATTTATTAAGCACTTGGATCTGATGCATGACACCTGCTTGAAACTCAGAGAATTATCACAGGCTTTGCCGAGGAAGGAAAGACAAGAATTATGACTGCACACAGGCTCATACTTCACCAAGTCAATGTTTTTAAATCAATGAAAAACAATCCAGTGATTGTGTTTGCTTCAAAGAGAAAGCAATGTAAGATGACATACAGTATTTCAAGCTGTTCAAATTACTGATGGCAGAGTGGCAAGATATATATCCATTAAAACTAAATAGTTGTTTCAGAGTATGTTGGCCAACAGAGATAAATAGTGTCTCTCTGAAGTAAATATAAAATGATTTCCTTACTCAGAGTTTTGGACCCTATAATGCTTTTAAACCACAAGTACCTCTTACTCATTTTGGACATTTTCATTTTGCGCCTTCATTCAGAATTTCTTGAGTTAGCCCAACAAAATAATTTCTGCCTAGCAAAGAGGCATATATGTTAGGAACAAAGTATGCATATTTCTATAACAGGCTCACTGATGGTCTTATTTATATTGATAAACTGATCATACTGAATGAGTTAAACATGAATGAGTAAAATGTGTTAAATGCAAAGGCTGCTCTCATAGGAGTATGATGTCATCAATACTACCACCAGGCTAGAAATTAATGAGCCATTTTTAAGTATATTATTTTTTAGAGGAAGAATATGTGCAATTTGTCCTTTCTTGATTCTTCTCTCGTCAGCATTTTCATTAATAAACTTAAAAAAAAGAAAACTTTGTTACACAAAGTACTAATCACTTTGCCTTGCATCCTCCTAATCAGTGATAATGATCCTCTCTTCTTTATCTGTCTAGAAATTTCAAGGTAGCTAATGTGGGACCAAAGAATATTGACCAATAAATAGCATTTACCAATTCTAGCTGTTCAAAACTTAACCATATTTCTTCTACACAAAAATTTTGTACAAGTGATCATTTAAAAATGACCTTAGTGTCATGCCAAGCTCCTTTTCTCTCAATTGTAAGCTCTGTCCCTTCTCATAAAACACAGCCTAAAAAAAGAGAAATGTCCTTCAAAACTGGAAAAAAAATACTTTATCTAATCTCTCCTACTCTACTACCTTCAAAAAGCAGACCATGATAATAAGTCCAGGAGCCAGGCTTCCATTTTCATGAGAAACCTGGAAAAATGCAAGAGATACTAACAAATTATGTCTGACAAAGACACCAAATAGAGAAGAGTAGTGTTTGTTGAAGTCTAGAATATAGTACACTGTTTTTAAATAAAAGGTTAAAAGCATATGGATAAAGTGGTTAACTCTGGTTCCTACTCTTTATAAAGAAAACCACATAGGATAATGAAAGACGGAAAAATGACCAATGTTTGTACTGATCAGTGGTGTAAATATCTATGAGTTTTCAACAATTGACCATTAGAAAGCAACACATTACTATGGTTAAAACAACACTGTGGTATATTTAAAGGAATGTAAACTTTTAAGTTAAATAATTGATGAAACAACAACACTAGTGTTTTAATTTTTAAACTCTGCAATTTGGGAAGACAGCTTAGTCATGGCACAAAATATTAACAAATAATATTAAAATCTGGAAAATAGAAAAAAATAGATTTCAAATTCTAATCTCAAATTTAGTAATAATGCTGATGCCCCTGAGTATTCTCTATTAATTGTCTATTTTTTTCATTTTCACAATGCTATGCTTGTATTGATCTCCATTTATGCTCAAGATCATTGAGTCTGAAAGCACCTAAGCCAAGAATTAGATTCAGATATGACTAATCTCCAAGTCTGTGACCCAAACTATTACTACACATTATACTATGAAATCTTGGTTTTACTTCTAGACCTATTTCTCCCTAAGTTTTCCCCATAATAATAAAGAAACTGTCACCCCTCAATTAGTCAAGCACTAAGCCTAGGCATTACTCTTGACTCCAGTTTTCACTCCCACTTGACATTCAACCCATCAGCAAGCCCTGCCAACCTTCTCAAACTTTTCTCCAAATTTCTACCTGAGTCATCATTTTCTCTCACCCAGAATACTCAAGATCCTAACTGGTTTTCCTGTGTTCATTCCTGCTGTAACACACAGCAGACCTGGTAATATTTAAAAATGTAAATCAGATTTGGCTCCAAAGGTTTCCAACCCTGCTTAGAATAAAATATTAAATCTCTATCCTGACATATCAAAGCCCCACATGAACTAGTCCCTCCCTCTCCCCCCACCTCATCTTCTAGACTTCCTCTTTTCTAGTAACAGCCAGACATTAACATGCTAAGTTTACCTCCATCTGTAGAGTCCTTGCACTTGTTCTCACCTCTCCCTGGAGAGCCTTTGCTTAGGGCTGGCTTTGTCTTACAATCAGATCTCAATTTAGGTGTCACCTCTCCCAGGAAATACCATTCCTGACTCCCAGATCAAAAGTAGCCAGCCATTCACTCTCTATTCACTTTGCCCTATTCTAATTCTCTGCCTAACATTTCACACACCTGGCATTTTCTTGCTTTTGTTGGTTTGTTTACTGTTTTTCTATCCCCAAAAGGACATAAGTTCTGTAAGACTTTGTTTAATTCACTGCTGTATTCCCAGTACCCCAGACACTAGATGCTCTATGAATATTTTTTGAATGAATCATGAATGAAGAGAGCTGCTTCTCACATGTGGAGCATTCTACCAATCACCTGCATAGAATGATTATAGCAGTGTGGACAGCTATCCTCAGTCCTCCTCCCACCCTCCCTTATCAAAATCACAGATATTGTAGCTTTGCGATTAAAACCTCAATCTAAAAAAAAAAGTGCTCTTTGTTAAAATTAAGATACTCTCCCCAATAATTTACATTTTAAGCTTTAGCAGTCATTTACACCTCAATGTGAGTGAGTTTAATGATTATCTATCTGGAAATAGGGATGAAAGAAATAAAAACAAAACAAAACAAAAAAAACTTTGAAGCTATTAAACAACTTAAAGTGAGGAAAAGGGGAACTGGGGCTTCAAGACACACCTGAAGAATTCAGAGATTGTTCAGCTTCTGTTTTGAAAAGGATCTTTGTCTAACAACTGAGGCCTGATGCACACTTAATGTTTCTTAGAAACAATCTTCAAGTACTGACAAAAGATGGCCATCTGTTCTTCTGATGCTAAAGACAGACAAAGGGAGAGAGAATAAAATGCAGTACAGAGGGTTTGGATTAGATACGGACAAGGATGCCCACACAGAAATGTGAGGTGTTATACAATGGACTAAGTTTCTAGAAGAAAACAATTTTAAATTCCCTTAATATGGAGCTCTTTAGAACTAAAGATTCGTATCAGCAAAGATGCTTAAGAATTCAGGAAAATGGACTTTATTCTTCTATTCCTGTGAGTGATATCATTTGATAACGGTGAATGAAGACGTCCAAAAGGTCTTAAACCATTAGAAATCCAGGGCAAAGATTGCCTAATGACATATGTAACAAATGCAGGACTGTCACAACATGCTGCAGATTGGAGACCAAAAACTCCACCCGAGCACATTCAGCTTTTGTATTCAATTTGCTTGTATGAGAGGTCACCTCTTGCATGGCATACAGATGCCTGAGTGGTCTGCAAGGAGAGCACAAAGCAAGAAAGAAGAGTGCTAATGGTTTCTGTTACTTTTGCAATTTTATCCATACAATATTCTTCCTTTCTTCAAATCTTTTATTTGAGTACCTAACCACCAACCGGCAGAAGTTCATGTCCACGATGCAAAATTTTTCTTCTTTCCTGCTAATTTCCTCTTTCACCCTACACTCCAATACAAACCGGTGCACCAAGGAATAGTTATAGGTTTTGAAGGGTCCGATGAACAAGGGTCTACCCATTTTGGTTTTGAAGTTTCAGAAATTTTGTTGATGTTCTTGATGTTTTTAATATCATGTTTTCTAAAATAATTTTAGAATTCTGGTATTAGTACATTCCATCCAATTTACATGACTGCCTTATGACCAGGTACTTTACATTCTATCATGTTCTAAGGAACTAAAGACCAAATGATGTCCAGCATGCTTTCTGAATGTTTACACAGTAGTTGTCATCCAAAAGCTCACTGTTGTGAAAACAAACTGACCAGAAAAAAAACTGCCTGACTGACAATACAGGCTAGTCTGACTACAGAGCATCTTGCAATAATAGTTCATTATCATTGCATATAAAACCAAATATGCTTCGGAAAGTGTTTCGTTTAGTTATTTTTATGATTGTATTTTATATTTTATACATGTTTTTAAATTGATTGGCTCATGAAAATAAAAGAATAGTGGTTAAAATTAAAAATTCATTAAAAAGAGAAATAATTAAAGCAATGATGAATCAAATTACAGTCCCTTGTGTTCAAAAGCATACAAAATTACATTGACAATGAATGTCATGGTAAACAAAGAGGTACATTCATTACTTTAAAATATAATACAAGAAATAGAGTTTCAACTGAAAAAAATCTTCATTTTTAATGTTTGTAAATGAATAGTATGTCTATGGATTTGTTTGGACTTCATACATTATGCTTCATTTTATAGCTGTATAAACTGTAAACTGTCTTATGTTTATATTTAAGAAACAATATTTAAGAAACTTTATATTTAATATAACTTAAGTCAACTCTAAAGTCAAAGGAGTGTTTCTTTGGTTCTTTTTTTCTTTAAAAGGTGTTGGTAAACTAAGATTAAGAAACACTAGAATAACTGATCTCTATATGTGTTAAAGGGAAGGTGACTTGATTATTTATTTAAATAACCCACACTGACTCATTAAACAGTTACAAACATTTGTAAAGAATTCTTGGTAATCCAAACAAATCTTCACCAAGTGCTTTCGTGCCTTCACAGACATCCTATATGCAACAATCTAACTCAGAGTTGTCACAAACTGGAATCTATTTCCCTATACCCCCACTCCACTCACACTAAATGGATATTCATAAATCACACTGACCAGTTTGATGACCCAGAGAGAACTGTACTTCTGAAACTTTTGTGTACATAAGAACCACCAGAGTGCTTGGGTAAAATGAAGATTTTTCAAGCACTTCTTCCATAAATTCTGATTTATTTGATCTTGGTTAATTCTGAGACTCTGAATTCTCTACAAGCACCCAAGGTACTACTGATGCAGGGGGTACCAGGGCCACTCAGAGAAACATACTTGACCACAATATCATGAAAACAAAAAGAGGGTATATTGGGTTCTTCATGATTGTGTCATACAAATAAATGAATGGGTAAGTGGAATGACTGGAGAATTATAGAGATTTGCAAGTGAAGGAATCTTCAGGGCCACTCTGATACTGAATATGAGTTGGTAATCATCATTGTTCAATCAGTTTTTGTTAAAGTTTTGCAGACATATCTGTCCATTTGGTGCCCAAGTTTTAAGTGTCTACATTTTTATGTTATTAGAAGCTTCATTATATAAGGCATTACAAGACTAAACTCTGAAATTTACCTCCTGGGATCATATCCCAATTACTCTACTTACCAGCATGTGACTATAGACAGTTACTTAACTTCCTGGTGCCTCAGTTTCCTCACCTATCAAATGGGAATGAATATAATCCCATAGAAAAAATGAGGAAGTTAAATGAAATAATGTGTACAGCTAGAATGCTGCCTAGCCACATAGTAAGAGTCTAGTCGATTTTAGGTAGCCTTCTTAAATGTTCTCATTATTTTTCTCATTGCTATTTTCATGATTATATAAATTTTTAAAAATCCACAAATATTTATTAGTAACTTCTATTTATAAAACACAGTGCTAGAAAAAAGGACAAAATTCAAGCTCTATTCCAAAATACTTTATAAGCTAATGGAATAATTTAGATATGTGTTCAAGTAAAAACAATAGAAAGTGGAGCAAGCAGAAATTAATAAAAGAGAAATCAAATGTGTAAAGAGTTCAGAGAAGTGTGCCATTATTTGTGGCCTATGTAAATGAGAAAATCAGAGATGCTTCATGGCAGAGCGATCATTTGTGCTGAGAACTTAATGACTGAAATATGGAGATAAAGAGCTAAGAGCTTTCCAGGCGGATTGGAGTAGCAAATAAAACATGAAGGTAGAAAAATATGTGGGCATGTTCTTTAACTGTGAATTATTCCATGTGCTAAAGCATCAAATGCCCAGGGAGAGATAACTTGGAGATGAGCAGAAAAGATAGGTTGGGGGACACATGGTAGAAATTCCTAAATATCTTGTTAAATTTGAGCCAGGTTTGAAAGACCAAAAGAAGCCAATAAAGGCTGTGAAAATGGGATCACTGGTGGAAGACTACCTTTAGGGGAATTAGCAAGATGCCCTGGCAGTCATTCTCAAAATGTGGTCCATGGACCCATAAGATCAGCATCACCTGGAGAAAATTCACAGTGAAATTCTGGTGTGCCTGGGTGGCTCAGTCAGTTAAGCATCCAACTCTTGATTTTAGCCCAGGTCATGATCTCACAGTTTGTGAGACAGAGCCACACTGGAATGTGCACTGACAGGGAGAAACCTCCTTGGGATTCTCCTCTCTTCCCCACTCTCTCTGACTCTGTCTCTGTCTCTGTCTCTGTCTCTGTTTCTGTCTGTCTGTCTCTCTCTCTCTCTCTCTCTCACACACACACACACACATACACACACACACACACACACACACACACAATAAATAAACATTCAAAATGCAAATTCTGGGGCCTCTTCATAGACCACCTGAACTAGAACCTCTAAGGATGCTTTATGTGTTCTAACAATTCCTCCAGGTGGTTGAAATTCAACCTCAAATCAAAGAACCACTGCTGTTAAGTATAGAATAGTTTGAGCGGGGGGGGGGAAGAGATCAGGAGGTATAAGTTCCACTGTGAACCAAGTGAACCAATTAGGAATTACGGAGAAAACTATTAAAATCCCATGTAAGAGGAAGTTAGAGCCTAACCTAAATCAGTTGGAATAAAGAAAAAGGGGTTGAGCCAAAAATATTGTGAAAAATAAAGTCAACATTCTTGGCATTTGTTAGTCTTTGCCATCATTAATTGAAGAAAAATGATTTATCAAAAAGATAACCTTTAGTTCAATTTATATATAGGTTTGAAAATATGAAAGTGGGCTAATTGCACGAACTTTCTTCTACTTTAAAAATTTAAATTCCATTAAAGGAGAAAAGAGAGACTCTTCTGCTGCACAACCATTAAAATTAGCATAGTAAATTTTGTATGAATTTGACAATCTCTGTTATCAGTAAATCTAGAACTACCAGACCTCTCTTGCTAAATTCCAACTCTATTTAGTTTCACACTGTGATTTTTTTAATGGTCTTATTTGTGCATTATTTCAATTTTTCATTATATATTGTGCCATTTAGTATTCTCCATGATTATGTTTTCACTGAACAGATGCACTACGGTTTCACTGCACCAAATTCTATGATCCATAATTAGATGTCAATATGTTTTCTTTATGAACTAAATACATTTTTAGTTACTTGGACATTAATTAAAATCACATGCTGGATTGTTACATCCTTTCAACACATTTTTGAGGAAATATTTTTGGTTTACTTGAATGCTTTAAAACATTCAATTTTATACTATATAATTCTTTTTTCCATAATAACAGATACTGTAGCTAATATATAAATATTAATTACAGAGCTACACCACAGAAGCCATTAATGAGATACAACCACTCACATGCAAAAGCATCGACATTTGATGAATTAGGAGAAAAGAATAAATTTTTCTTAATTGTTGTTCTTAAAACATATCATGATCTATATTTACTTTCACAACAATTCTAGGAAAAAAAAATAAATGAAACAAAATTTCTGAAAAATGACAATGACCACTACCGAACTATCACGGGAATAGAAGCAAATTTAAAAATTCATAAAAATTCACCTACAGATAAAAAGAGGATGATAAGGTGATACAGACCTCACACTTTTCAGTCATGTTTTATTGTACCATCCTGAATATTCTAAACTCATGAATTTGAATGATGCATTTATCTCATGGAAAAACTGAGAAAAGGCATTCCAAAAGAGAAAGAGAATATTTCTAACCTCTAACAAAATGTAGGAAAATCTAATCCTAGACAGTGACTCCACTCACTGCAGGCATTCCCAACTGTTTTTTTAAATGTTGTATGAAACCGACCAGAGGTTAGAGGAGAAAGAGAGGTAAGCATATAGAAATTATTCTAGCATGTCTTTGTCATTCTATCTTTGTTTTTCTACTGTTTTCCCATTTAGATCTACACGTAGTTTATGCAAAACTTCAGGTATAAAACTCCCATCAATGCAACTGGTATAATGGTGGCTACTATGTTTCCTAACATTGGCTCAGGTTCTGCCTCAAATACAAGGAAACATGAAGGAATAAGCTGTGATCTATTTGGAAATTTGTTTATTGAAAATGACTCCTCCTCTTGGGATTTTAGAGAATATCACATATAGCAAACCGATATTTATTCAAGTCATCTGTGAGGCATCCTGAACTACATACATACAGCTATAGAGAGTAGGCAAGGGAGCAGGAGTAGGTTCCATTATCTCAGCATTTTAATGATGAGGTAGCATTTTGAGAATATGTTTCAGGAAGGGCTACCTACAAGGACTGAGCCTACTGAACACATAGCCACATTTTACCATTGATATTTACAAGCATGCTTTAACAACAAAGTTCAAAAGCTGAGAAAAATATTTCTGTCTTGATGGTTCTAGGAGGGAGCACCAAGAGGTTCTTGTCTATTGAGAAGAGATTATTGTTTGAGATTTCTCTTATCTGAAGAGGAGGTTCCATGTTTATATTTAGAGCAGAACCCATTCATGTTAGAAGTACAGAAGACCGCCTTCTCACACCCCAAACCCACTAAATCAGAATCCACAGTTTGATAAAGCATTCCTGATGATGTGTATTGCACACTAAAGTTTGCCAAGCACTTTCCTAAGGCTTTCATTTAGTCACAATACAGTGCTTATAAATCACATACTCCACAATATCCAGTGCCACAAACCTTAGATTTTTGGGATGAGAGATGACTGGGTGGAAGCAAATAATTGGGATATATGCTTGAAAATATTCACTATATATCTGAAATTAAAATCAACTACATGTCCTGTACTTAATCTGGCAACCCTATCTGGGACCCACACACTGACTCTGTCCCTCCAATTTTGGAGGGACAAAGCGAAACTCCCCCCAGCCTATCCTGAGACCAACCTCTTCCACAGGAGTAGCTTTTTGGCCTCTATCCTTCACAGTCAGGAATCACACTCCTATTTGGCTTGCCTGTGCTGAGACCAACCCAATGATGAGAAAATTACTAAAACCATTGGTAACTTTTTCTTTCTCCTCTAACTTTTCTTTCAATATTTGCTAGTCAAGGCATAGTCAGACTTCCATTTCTGGCAATATGGCACACCAATCTCTTTCCACCGAAGAAACTTCTAAAAATGTTAATATCTCCTTAAATGCCTTGACCAATTCAAAAGAAAAGAAGAAGTATTCAGACTAAAATCTATGTGAAAGTGGAAATAGTGTTAAGAGGATCTCTGAAACCAGGTTTTCCTCTTGAGGGATTTACTAACCAAATGTAAAATTAAAGTTCCTTTCATGGCCTTCAAGGGCTCAAGGGACAAGAGGGAAAAATGAAATCTGCTCAAGGTAAGGAGACTAAGAAAAATTCTTAAATAGCTATGACCCTGGAGTTCCATCCTTCATAACAGAAGTGCAGTTAAAGATATTACCTGAGATTTCAGAAGCAAAAGCTATGTTTCATATGGACTTGTATCCTAAATTCATACATGTGGGTACTCTGAAAATCTCAACCCAAAAAACTGAATTTACATTGATTTCAAACTAGATAATAGACACAGATACTACACAGAGGTGAACAGAAATTCCCTCTAGAGCACCTATGTTCATCCTGGACAGAAATATTTCCCAAAGTTGAGATTCATAAAGAAACATAAAGCTGTCATTCAAAATTCCATAACTCACCAAATTTCCCAAAGACATCTAAAGAGAAAACAAACATAAAAACAGCAGGGATGGATTTATCAATATAAAATATTAAATAAATATACTTAATACATTTAAATGAATATTAAAATATGACTAGAAAAACTAATAGATAATTAAAATGACCAAGCAGATTCAAAAAAGAACCAAAGAGAATTTATGGAAATAAAAAACAATTGATATTTAAGATAGATTTAATAATAGATCAGGGATAAATAAAAAAAAATAATAGGTCAGGGATACATTAGTAAACAGATGAGGAGTCTTAGAGAAAATCCCTAAAATCTGTGATCTTCAAAGTTCCAATATTCATAGTAAAGACAAAGTTTACATAGTAAGTACACAAAAGCCAACTTTTACATAGTTTTGTGGCCTTAATTCACACAATTTGAGTGCTCTGCAAAACTCAGACTAACAGTTGTGTTTATAGAAACACATACAGAAGAAGAAAAGAAAAACTAAGGTATAGGCAATATTTGAAAAGTAAATTTCTGAGAATTATCTGATACAAATGAAAGACATAAATCCACATACTCAAAAGACCTCCAAATTTCCAAGTTAGAAAAATAAAAAGAAGCTCTCACCTAGACTCACCCTAGTGAAACCACAGACACTAAAGATAAAGAGAAAAATCTTACAAGAATTAAAAAGTCAAATTATTTTCCAAAGACTGAAGTATAGGCTGATAGTTGACTTAATTTAACAGTGAATTCCAAACTCAATGGAATTATATATGCAGTGTGATGGGGACAATAATTGTGAACAATTGATTTCAAGAATTCAATGTTCATAAGAGCAAAAGTAATAATTTACTGTGGAATGACAAAATATAGCCTCCCCCAAAAAAAATACCAAAATCATATACTTTGGGATAGGATATATTGGATGTAAGCAATACTAAGGTCCTCATATTTTTAAAAGAAGGATAAGGCTATTGTTTAATATTAGATGGTTATATATTAAGTATTCAAGTTAAATGTCAAGGGTATTCACCAAAGAAACTATAGTGATTGTAAGAACACAGAACATGTTGCTAATCTCAGTATAATTAAATTAGAGCTCATTAAAAAAAAAAAAAAGATAACTAGAATAACCACATTTAAAATTTAAAAAAAAACCACCATCCCAAATAATCATGATTCAAAAAGTAAACATAATGAAACTAATAATATATTTAAATTCAAATGATAATAAAATATTATGTATCACTATTGTGGGGTATAATTAAAACAGTATTTAGAAAGGAATTAAAATTATATGTCAATTTTAATAAAGAAATCAGATAATTAAATAAAATTAGAAGAACATAAAAATAAACCTTAAGAAAGTAAGAAAAGTCACTGATTCATTCTATTGTATGTGTATTTTCTTTCTTTAAACTTTGTTTTTTATCCTTATAGATATACAAATTTCTCACTCTTTAGATCATAAAATTGCCAATCATATGGCACAAATTTTTTAAAAAATTAGATAAGAGAAATAAAAAATGAAGCATGACTATATTATAATAAACTTCACAAAGATTATAAGTCAGTTTTATATGAATAAATTTTAAATCCAAGATTAAATGAAAAATTTACTATAAAAATATAACTTAAAACGACTGTCTAAAGATGAAATAGAATGTCTTAAGAGTTCTATAACCTGTACAGAAAGTAAATCTGTAGATAATTCTTCCTGTACTGAAAATTCCATGTTTGGACAGTTTTACCAGTGAGTTCTATGAAGCAGTTAGTGACCATATAATTAAAATACTAAAAATCTATTCTATGATACAGTAAAAAATAAGCATTCCTCAAATTATTTCATGAGACTAGAATATCTTGGATACAAACCCAGATAAGGACAATATGAAAAAACTAATCTTATAATCTTTAGATGCATTAATCTAAATATAATAAGCAAATTAAACCTAGAAATGTGTGAAAAATTATGACTATATTAGGTTATCCTAGAAATGTATGGGTTGTCTTTACCTTTGAAAACAAATTATTGCAATTTATTACATTAATAGACTACAGGGAAAATCATATAATAGTGTTTATTGGTTTAGAAAAGTTTAGTAATTCAGGAATTACACATGATTAAAGAAAAAAAAAACCCTCTCAGCACACAAAAAATAGTAACTTCCTTGACTGGGCAAAGGTATTTGGGGGAAAAAATAGTAAACATTATTCTTAATAGTGGAATAATGAAAGCTTTCCCTACAGCATCTGGAATAAGACAATGATACTTATTATCTTCACTTTTATTCACCATTATACTAACAGTCATGGCCAGTATAGTAAGGCAAGAAAAGGAAATCAAAAGAAATGAGAATATAAAAACTTTCATTAATCATGGATATATTACTGCTTCACTACAAAACTTAAGAAAATCAATAGATATATTATTAGAATTGATTAGAAGTCAAGTTTAGCAAGCTTGTAGGATACAAAATAGCATAGGAAAGCCAATTATACTTTTTATACCTCAGGCACAAATTTAGAATGTACAACATTCTAAAATGTTATTTAAGAGGTGCCTGGGTGGCTCAGTAGGTTAAGCATCTGATTTGGGCTCAGGTCATGATCTCACAGTCTGTGAGTTTGAGCCCCACAGCAAGCTCTGTGCTGAGAGCTCAGAGCCTGGAGCCTTCTTTGGATTCTGTGTCTCTCTCGCTCTGTATGCCCCTCCCCTATTCATGCTCTCTCTCTGTCTCAAAAATAAATAAACATTAAAAAAATGTTAAATAAAAATAAAGATAAAATATTAATGTTTTATAAAAATATATGGTCTAAAAAGTAAATCTAGCAAAAATCTGTAAAAATTTTATAGAGAAAGTTATACATTTTATTAAATATTAAACAAGATTTAAATAGAGAGATGTACATAAGTTGGAGAATTTGATAACATAAATTCCAAATCTCCCCAAATTTACCAATAAAATTCTAAACAGTCTCTAAATAAGTTTTTAAATGTAACTTGAAAGGTGATTAATAGGAGAAAAGCAAAGGACCAAAACCTGCTAAGAGAAGAAGTTGGCATGTAACTCCTACCAAGTATCAAGAATTATTTTTAATTTATTAAATTTAAGACAGTGTGGTATTTCTAGAGAGTAAAAATAGTTCAATCAAACAACAAATCCCCCCCAAAAAAATCCACAGATTCAAGGAAACTTGATTTATGACAAAAATGACATTTCAGATCAATGGTATAAATATGGCATTTACAACAAATAGTGGGACAACTGGTTACCCATATGGGAAACACAAACAAAACTGAGTTTTCCCTAATACCCTTCACAAAAATCAACCCAGATCTAAATATGGAAACCAAAACTATAAAAGTTTTATAAAACAGTATAGAACACTATTTTGTAAACACAGCAAGGACCACATACAAAAAGTGCTAGGATTGAAAATTGAACCACGTGAAAGAAAGAAAGAAAGAAAGAAAGAAAGAAAGAAAGAAAGAACAGAAAAAGAGAAGGAGGGAGAAAGAAAAGAAAGAAAAGAAAGAAGAAAAGAAAGGAAAAGAGAAGGAAAGGAAAGGGAAGGAAAGGGAAGGAAGGAAGGAAGGAAGGAAGGAAGGAAGGAAGGAAAGAAGGAAGGAAAAAAAAATTGAACCTGTTCAAATTAAGCAATTTGTTCAAGAAATGACAGCAGCCAGAGAAAAAGTGAAAACGTTTTCAACATACATACTGAAGGACAAGGATACAGAATCTCCAAAAAACATCTAATAAATAAGAACACAGAGAAGAGAAAATGAGCAAAGGATTGAACAAGTACTTCATAAAAAAAGGAAATCCAAACAAATGAAAAAGAAATAACTGGCATTATTTTTCAGGAAAATGTAAATTAAGTCTACAATAAGGTAAGCATTATATATCCACTAGATTGGTTAAAAAAAAAATTATGTCTGACAACACCAAGTCTTGGCAAACATGTTATGTAAACAAATATTTACACTTCTGGTCATTGTGTAAACTGGCAAACTACTCTGGAAAATGGTTTGAGCTAATCTAGCAAATTTGAATGCACACATTTCTTTTGATCCAGAAATTCCATTTCTCAGTTTAAACTCTAAAGAAACACTTACATATACGTACCAGGAGAACATTCATAATAGCACTGTTTATAAAAGCAAATGCTCATTAAATATCTAATAAATAAATCAAGGTGTGATCATACAATGGAATGCTGGAGACCACTATAAAGTCAATTAATTACCTTTACATGTATTAATTACATTTACCTGCATCAGTGTCTGAATCTCTGAAACTTAACATTAAGTGAAAAAGCAAATCCCTGAATACATATTGTTCTATTTATGGAAAGTTAAAGATAACTTGCAAAAGCATGCAATATATGGCTTACTATTAGAAACATATGGTTAAAAACATAAAGGCAAACAAATGATAAACACAAATTTAGTGATTGTCTCTGAGTTATATGGGAATGGATTGGATTCAGAAAAAGGTACACAAAAGATTTCAAAGGAATAATGTTCCATTTTATAATTTTGTGATCCGTACATAAGCATTCTTTGCATAATGATATTTAAGTTACCTATATTTTATAAATATTTCTTTGAATCCACTCAATATTTTATAAAACAATTAAAAGTATTAGTGTAAAGTGAATGGTTTTATTGATCCTCATATATTCAATACAATTGATTGTAAAGGTAATATTGTCCAAAATCAGCATAGAATCAGCAATCAGACAACAAAAGGAAATCAAAGGCATCAAAATTGGCAAATATGAAGTCAAGCTTTCGCTTTTTGCAGATGACATGATATTATACATGGAAAATCCGATAGACTCCACCAAAAGTCTGCTAGAACTGATACATGAATTCAGCAAAGTTGCAGGATACAAAATCAATGTGCAGAAATCAGTTGCATTCTTATACACTAATAATGAAGCAACAGAAAGACAAATAAAGAAACTGATCCCATTCACAATTGCACCAAGAAGCATAAAATACCTAGGAATAAATCTAACCAAAGATGTAAAAGATCTGTATGCTGAAAACTATAGAAAGCTTATGAAGGTAATTGAAGAAGATATAAAGAAATGGAAGAACATTCCATGCTCATGGGTTGGAAGAATAAATATTGTTAAAATGTCAATACTACCCAAAGCGATCTACACATTCAATGCAATCCCAATCAAAATTGCACTAGCATTCTTCTCGAAGCTAGAACAAGCAATCCTAAAATTCATATGGAACCACAAAAGGCCCCGAATAGCCAAAGTAATTTTGAAGAAAAAGACCAAAGCAGGAGGCATCACAATCCCAGACTTTAGCCTCTACTACAAAACTGTCATCATCAAGACAGCATAGTATTGGCACAAAAACAGACACATAGACCAAGGGAATAGAATAGAGACTCCAGAATTGGACCCACATGTATGCCCAACTAATCTTTGACAAAGCAGGAAAGAACATCCAATGGAAAAAAGACAGTCTCTTTAACAAATGGTGCTGGGAGAACTGGACAGCAACATGCAAAAGAATGAAACTAGACCACTTTCTCACACCACTCACAAAAATAAACTCAAAATGGATAAAAGACCTGAATGTGAGACAGGAAACCATCAAAACCCTAGAGAAGAAAGCAGTAAAGACCTCTCTGACCTCAGAGAGAATTGCCACAGCAATTTCTTACTTGACACATCCCCAAAGGCAAGGGGATGAAAGCAAAAATGAACTATTGGGACCTCATGAAGATAAAAAGCTTCTGCACAGCAAAGGAAACAATCAACAAAACTAAAAGGCAACCAACGGAATGAGAAAAGATATTTGCAAATGACATATCGGACAAAGGGCTAGTATCCAAAATCTATAAAGAGCTCACCAAAATCCACACCCAAAAAACAAATAATCCAGTAAAGAAATGGGCAGAAAACATGAATAGACACTTCTCTAAAGAAGACATCCGGGTGGCCAACAGCCATATGAAAAGATGCTCATCGCTCCTCATCAGGGAAATACAAATCAAAACCACACTCAGATATCACCTCACGCCAGTCAGAGTGGCTAAAATGAACAAATCAGGAGACTATAGATGCTGGAGAGGATGTGGAGAAAAGGGAATCCTCTTGCACTGTTGGTGGGAATGCAAACTGGTGCAGCCACTCTGGAAAACAGTGTGGAGGTTCCTCAGAAAATTAAAAATAGACCTACCCTATGACCCAGCAATAGCACTGCTAGGAATTTACCCAAGGGATACAGGAGTTCTGATGCATAGGGGCATTTGTACCCCAATGTTTATAGCAGCACTCTCAACAATAGCCAAATTGTGGAAAAAGCCTAAATGTCCATCAACTGATGAATGGATAAAGAAATTGTGGTGTATATACACAATGGAGTACTACGTGGCAATGAGAAAGAATGAAATACGGCCCTTTGTAGCAACGTGTATGGAACTGGAGAGTGTTACGCTAAGTGAAATAAGCCATACAGAGAAAGACAGATACCATATGTTTTCACTCTTATGTGGATCCTGAGAAACTTAACAGAAACCCATTGGGGAGGGGAAGGAAAAAAAAAAGAGGTTAAAGTGGGAGAGAGCCAAAGCATAAGAAACTCTTAAAAACTGAGAACTGAGGGTTGATGGGGTGTGGGAGGGTGGGGAGGGTAGGTGATGGGCACTGAAGAGGGCATCTTTCGGGATGAGCACTGGGTGTTGTATGGAAACCAATTAGACAATAAATTTTATTTTAAAAAATGGAAAAAAATCAGCATAGAACTAGCAACCAAAGATTCTGTAACATATCAGCCTGTACCACATCAAACACTGAAGATAATTTCAAAAATTTCTTTAATTTTAGTCTCTATTTGGAGCCATCATTGAATTCTATTTCCTTACTTGTATTTAGTAAATGATGAACTAGGGCCCAAAAATTGAATGAAAAAGTCCACACAATGATTAAATGTTTATCAATATGTTAATATATGTTAATTCAATAGGCATTTACTGAGTACCAAACACATATATATGCAAGGCAATATGTCTAGTGTTGTGAAATTCACAAAAATACAGAGGAAACTCAGATCTTCTCCACCTCTCACCTGGAATTCCTAAATAAGCATCTCACTGTCTGTCTCTGTCTCTCTCTCCCTCTCCCCCCATCCTGTCCCTAGCAAACCCACGCCAACCATCTTCTTATTGCTCCCACACGCAAATTTCTACTGTATAGCACCTAACACAGTACCCAAATTATGATAAAATGTTAAGTGGATTTCTCTCATTATTTTTTTCCTTTAAAACCTCTGATGGTCCCCATTACATTCAGGGACCATACATTTTAATGCATGCCAAGCCCAGATGAAAGAACCCTAACAAGAGGAAGAAAAAATATGGAGAACAGAAGCCCTACATAAAAAAGGCAACAGCTAACCTGTTCCAGCCACATAATGCCTCACAGGAATGGAGGCTCAGTGTTTTTCTTTCTTAAGAAAAGCATAGAATCTGGATTTTTATCAAAATCACTTGACTTTTCAATTCATTTTCAAAACCATAAAAAGACCTTTTGACCTCTAAAATAAAGTAGGGTTCTCTCCTTGACATAGCATGCAGGGCTCTTCGAACTCTGTTTTCAAACTAACTTCCTTCTGTCTCTTCCCACACTCTTATGTTCTGTGCTCAGACTTCCTGAACACGCCATGTTCTTCAACGTTTCCAAGATGAGCACATAGTTAGAATGAGGGCCAATCCCGGACCCAAGTCCATTCACCTCTAAGGACTGCACTCAAACACACCTCTACTTGAAAGTCCTCCTTAACACCTAAAGGACAAAGTCAGCCATGGCTTACTATATCTGTCTCCTTTTCTTTGTTCATGTACATACAGGCTGTCCCTGACTCTCATATTTTCAGCTTCTGAACAGCCAACACTTTCATGCATTATACATCGACACTCCAAAGTGCCTTTTGTATGCCAAATCCAGACTTTCATACATCAGCAGATCAACGAACATTTTGCACTAATGTGTGGTGGCACCGCCTGACAGCCAAGAGTTCTGTTTGGGCAGTCATGCCATCTTTGTCTGTAAGAGCAGGCTTTATGTAATTATTTGAATGTTTTTTGCTCTTTGCCCTTATTATTTTGCCAAAATGAGTGGAAAATGAACATTGAGAATGCTGATAATGGTGATAAAATCATAGGTCTCATAAGCTTAATACAGATGAAACAAAGATGAAATCATTAGTCAT
This sequence comes from Panthera uncia, assembly GCF_023721935.1. Lineage (NCBI taxonomy): Eukaryota > Metazoa > Chordata > Mammalia > Carnivora > Felidae > Panthera > Panthera uncia. The sequence goes on from NW_026057577.1 coordinate 67,338,232, forward strand.
TCCCATTATGGTACATCTTTAACCCCAATCAGGCTCTTATTAGATTTAAACCCAGTCAACTGTGGTTCAATTATGAAGGAAAAATATAATATTAAGGACCTTGTATTAAATACTGGAAATAAATTGTTAAAGATTGCATGTAAATGGCAAAGTATAATTAGAGTTTATGTCATATATACTTTAAACTTCAAGGGAAAAAAAACACTCTGTAAAACATGTAAGTCTATTTTTTTTAAATTTAACATTATGATTCTATTATGTGCTTAAAGAATGTATTAAGTATGAATCCAGGGATATTTGATGAGTTCTTTCATTGGGAATCATAGTGCTTTTTACTATATCCTTAACCTTTGGGAGTCCTTGATCAACTTGCTCCCTCATTTGGTCAGTCACCCACATACCATCAGAGTACTAAAAAATCTAGACTTACTCATCCTCCACTTGATTGGTGACTACCAATTCCAAGATGGAGGCTACAGTCAGTATACCTTCTGCCACCAGCAGATACGAAATAACTGATTTAGAGCAAAGATGGCACATACCTTGTGGACCATAGAGATAAGACCTCAAGTATTGGGGAGTGAAAGAAAGAGTTCTAACAATGTCTGACTAGATGTCAGGTACTGTGTTTATGTCACTTCATAATCCTCATAAAATCTTGTCAAGGGCCATTGAACAGATGAGGAAAATGAGCTCAGAGAGCTTAAGTAACTTACCCAAAGTCATACATACACACAACTAGCCAAGCTGCAATTTAAAAACCAACTGTATCTGAGTCCAAACGTATCCTCTTTCAAAAGCACAATGCCTTCAGTGTGTTCAGTATTACAAACACTGGTCAAGGCTATTATTAAATGATCAAATGATGATTGTTCTTCTGGCCCATCCTTTCAACTTTTTCCTCTGTTTATGATGATTTTTCTTTTTCAGAAAGTTCTAATGCAGCCATTTCTCAAATGGTTGGTTTGAATAGCTGCTACAAAGAAACATCCTGTTCTTCACCCAATAGGTGGTGATTTTAAAAATATTAAATGTTTTACACAGTTCACTTAGAGCCAAAATTTTCTGAAACCAACTCCTTTTGTTCTTCTCAGTAGTGAACTTAGCCTGTGTGTATCTTCTCACAGTTTTTCCATTCAAAGAGATTTTAAATTTCATGATATACATGAAAGTGATGAATAGTGTGTGCAGTAAGATGAAAATCACACCTACATTACCTGCTCACAGTCATGTGCCATGTGATGCCATGGGATCACAGCAATTTCAGATTTTTGACTCTATAAATTTATGCTCAAATACATGAATGAATAACTGAGGATTATTCTTGTGAATGTCTCAGTCCCTTTTCTTAATTTCTCACTACCTCTTTGTCCTTGAGGCATTGTAGTTAGTACCTACAAATCTAAATCTAAAATATCTATGGGTCTTAAAGTTTTCCAACATCCACCTGTCCAAGCCCATTAGCTTGTTTTCTTTGTCTTCTTTGTGGAAATTAATATGGGTATTTCCCTTGTTCTATTTCTGTCTTGTGTTCTGGCTCTTCTGAAAGAGGACTACCAGAGGTTAGGACTCTATTCTCTGGTGCAATCACCTACCTGCATCTAGATCTACTTCTACCAGCTGCGAGTCCACTGAAGACATTATTGGTGGCCCTGTCAGAGATATATTAATTCTTTTACCTGCTGCTGTTAGCTCATATCTTCAACCTCCTCAGAAAGATAACCCCACAGGATCTTGAGATCACCAAACTAAAGGTACCTGAGAGAAACACCTCCCTTTGGGTGACTCTGAATAAGTGAGTGGCTAATGTGGTTGCAAAAGCCCTACTTCCTTAAGGTGGGACAGACTTTCTGATGCAATTTATGTTCCAGTGCTTCCCTGTGGGATCAGGCTAACGTTGGACCCCTAAACCAAGTCTCTGCTTAGCTTTTTCCCTTTCCCTATCCTCCTCTCTCACTCATTCACAAACTTCTCCCTAACACATACTCTCCTTCCTAGTTTTAGGCATTGTCTTAGGTGAGGCTCTGCTTCTAAGCAAACTGATCTAGGGAAAATGCCTAAAACCAAAAGACAGTATGTGGATTTTGTTTTCCTATAATCAGTGGCCATAACCCAGTTTACTGGTTGTGTGACTACAAAATTTTAGACTGTGGGATGTTCCTCCTAAAATCTGTTACTTTTCTGCTTATCCAACTGGAGCTAAAAATGGATGTTGTAATCCAGCCTGGTAATATAAAATCACTTTCTGTCCACCCCTTCATGCCTTAACCAGCTTCTGTATGTACCTGTTGCTGTCCTAGAACAAAAGAGAACCTGGTAGTATTGCTAAGATAGAGATTCAGAACCTCAAGACTCGTGGACCTACGGATGCCATGGCTCTATGGGTAACTGAGGGTAACTTCCTTCTTTGATAGTAAGAAGCCTCAGAATCGAAGAAATAATCAGCATAAATCTACTCCAAGAAGACAAAAATAAATTCCAAAGCAGAGTTCACAACAGGATCAAGAGATGAATCAAGAAGGTTTGGGAGAGTGAATTCCAGGCTGAGCATTGACACAGTATGTGCATTCATGGCCTAGGTATAAGTAGTCACCTTTTACAACACAGCTATTTTTCATACACTTGGAGGATGAAACTCTATTCACATTCTTGGAAATCAATAGACCTGTTTTCTTCTGGCTCCCAGAATGCACTTTTGAAAACTAAGCCCACTTACCATTCCACCACCACGAACCTTTAAGTTTGTGATGAGTTCCCTCCAGTTAAGATTCTTGTAGGCTATTCTCCCTGAGTATCTGACTTCCTTGCTATAAGGACAACTATACAGAAGCTGGATTTCCTGTAGTCTTGTGTTTCCAAACCACTGTATTCTGTTGCCACATAAGAAATAATGGCATTTCATAACATTGATTTTAATTAATTAACATTAATTTTGACCATTCAAGCTATTATATACTACTTTTAGTTGTATACCTGCTTCCATTTCCCTGACTAGATTAGAAGTTCCTAGAAGAGCCATATTAATACCCTATTCAAATCTTAGTCTTTTGCCAGAGTAGATCTTTCATATATTTTTAGGATGGATGAATAGCACATTATTTATTGAACAAGGAATTATTGTGCACCTATGCACTACCAACTTTTCTAGCCATTTGTATATCATTTTGAATGATACAAACGTGACAGTCTCTTCATGGAATTTTACATTTGATTGAGCAAAAATGATCAATAAAGAAATTACAGATAGTAGTTAAAGTTTTACACAGGCAACAAAAGAGGGAGGTATAAGAGAAAAGAACTTGTGTAGGAGAGAGGCCCCTTTAATTATAGTGCTGAGGGGGGGTCGTCTGAAGAAGTGATTCTCTGGCTGAGAAATAAAGGACAAGAGAGATGAAACTAAACTGGGAGGAAGCACCGGCAAGCATAAAGTTTCTGAAGTAAGAAACAGAAAGACACATGTTGAAAAAGCAGATAGAAGGTCAGTGAGGTTGAAAGGCAGTGTGAGGAAGATGAGTTCTACTAGATACAGCCTAAGAGAAAGACAAAGGCAGATCAGGCTAAATCACTGTTTCTTAAGATTCAGCCACATATACCGGCATGAGCTGCATCATTCGCAAGACCAGTGCAAAATGAAGATGTGGAGCTTCTTATTAAAAAAAAAAAATGGAGGGAAATGCAGCTTAAAATACTAAAGTACTAAAACATAACCCGTTTTGCTTTCCTCTTCAATCTCTTCCAATCTGTCATGATGTTTTTTATTTGTTATTTAATGTCTGACTCCCTCTGGCATGGGGATACTTGTCAGGTAACACATTGGGACACCTAGTGCCATGCTTCATCCCCAAACATGACAGAGTATAAGCCTAACCCTTCACCTTCCCATACTCCTGATTCCCCTCAGAGATTGAGATGTTATAAGTTCTCTGGCTCAGAAAAACTGTTAACATTACTTTTTTTAAAAATTTATCTATCTATTCTGAGAGAGGAAGGGGAGGAGCAGAGAGAAAGGAAGAAAGAGAGAATCCCAAGCAGGCTATGCACTGTCAGCACAGAGCCCAATGTGGGGCTCCAACCCGTGAACCCTGAGATCATGAGCTGAGTCAAAATCAAGAGTCAGATGCTCAACTGACTTGAGCCACCCAGGCACCCCTGTTAACATCACTTTCAATGGAAAAACTAGGTTGTGGACAAGGTAACCCCTTGACAAATCAAACACAAAATGAAAGTACTTGAAACAATTATCAAGGAGTGATACACCTAAAATGATCATGTATTATATCCTTCAGCTTGCAGGAAATACTTCACAAATCCAAAATCTAGAGATTAGAGATGGTCAAGAGAGAGCTGATGAACGTCTTACCATTCTGTTCCTTTTTTCCCCCCTTTTTGCTAAATTCCTAGTTAAATCCCAAGATTTCTGTTTAAACCAGCATTTTCTCATTCAGTATTTGTTGATTACCCACCATATGCCAGGCACATACCTGAATACATTAACTCCCAAACTGAAATGCAAACCACAATATAACTAAAACTTAGCTTTTTATATAGTACAGTGTTTTTACAATGAGAGTTCCATGTTCCCTATGAAACCGAACTTACAAATTTAGCATTTTTTAATGTCCTAAATAGTAGTCCATCTTATTTAACACCTGAAACCCTCAGACAGATTTCCACATTTGTAGATGAGGTAACTGAAGAGCAGAGCTGTTAGGTAATTGGGGGAGTCACACAAAAGGAGAATGAGCTTTCAACTCAGGGTTTTCCCACTGTGAAGACTTTGAATTGAATTCAATATTAGTAAACTTCAACACTTGTACATAGTACTCGCTATAAATGTTAAATGTAAATGAATGTCTCAGTGAAATACTCAAAATCAAGCATGGAATTAGGTTATTCAAAGAAATACATTTGTGACTTGTTATTTACTACTTTGTTTGCAAGGATCACATCTTCCCCAAACTCTAACAATTCCATGTCTGTGCTGAAAGAGAGGTCTATAGATCAAGGCAGTGATTTTCTGAATGCATCAAAAGTCTCAGAGCATTCCCAGGGATCTGCTGATTAACCCAGTAGGATATTAATTATGAACACATCTGCCATTCTTATTTTTTGTTCTTTTTCTTTAAATAGGAGTGGAGTAATTCAGACCTGAGTGTATGATTAGGTGTAGCAAGCAGTACATAATAAGCTAGATTTAGATACATGTATGAAGCATTAGATAAAATAAAACCCTTTACTAGAAAACATAACTTGGAGATTAAATGTTTAAAGTAGGGAAAGTGTTTTTTTTTCTTTTAAAGCTTAACCTTAAATGAAACAGCACATGAGGTGGGTGAATGTGAAAGAATAGATAGCTTCATTGTTTCTGGAGAACAAGAGTATTTATAGTTCCTTACTTTGTGACTCATCACTGTGCTGTAAAATATTTGGGGTATTACTCATAACTACAAAAAAGACACAGAATAGAACAGTTTGATGTTAGGGCAAGGGACAAGGTGAACAATCTGGCATTCTACTTGTGACATTCTCATAAGAAATAGAACAATTTCTATAATTTCTGGCTGCTTTTCTTTCTCTATAAAAATGAACATATCATTCAAAATAAGTGATAATCCATGTGCCTCAAATCTAAAACTATCAAAACTGGCAAACTGGAAATAATATATAGGGAGTACAGGAAATGTAGCAGATTGTAAATGAACCCCCTCTCACCTGCACCATAGATTTTTTTTTTGAGCAATGTAAATTTATGATTATTATGAAGACATGCTTTGGGGAGCAAACATATTATTCCAAGGGCATTTTCTTCAAACATTCCTTCTCTCTACAGATAAGATAAGCACCAGAAGGAAAAAGACATAACAAAAATGGGGGGAAGTATTGATAATGGATGAGAACACTAAAATCCTGTAATGCATTAATAAATACATACATACATACATACACATATTTTTTGCAGATTAAGACTAGTAATTTTAAGCAATAGCTTATTAATAGAAAACAATTCATTTTATAGCCTGTTTCTTATCTTTTTCACTAAGTACTAAATACACTCTAAAATGAAGTTAACTTTCAGAGTGCATGGGTGGCTCAGTTGGTTAAGTGTCTGACTTTAGCTCAGGTCTTGATCTCACAGTTTGTGAGTTTAAGACCCACACTGGGCTCTGTGCTGACAGCTTGGAGCCTGGAGCCTGCTTCAGATTTTGTGTCCCCCTCTCTTTCTGTCCCTCCCCCACTTGTGCTCTATCTCTCTCAAAAATAAATAATAAACATTAAACTTATAAAATAAAAGTAAAAAAATAAGATGAGGTTAACTTTCCACAACATTAGTTCTTCTTAAAGAAAATACTGATTAATGATGAGTTGCTCTAAACCATGTCTCGAGAGAACAACATGTCCCAAAGTCACTTACTTCCCAGGAATACAATTTTAACATTAACCTTTCATGAAAACTATAGTAATTTTTCTTTGTTACTTACTTTTACCTATAATCACTATTAAATTCAGTCAATTATATTTCTAGCATTTTGTCATTAAGATTTTCATCCTTCACAAAGATTATACTTGGCCAAGTTTTTAGATTTTGTATTCGTTCCAAAGGATAAGCTGAACGTTGGCATAATGGAGAAGCTACCCTTTAATGGCAAAAACCACTGGTAATAGCTTATTCTGAAATAATGTTAAGTACTGGTATGGGTTTAGAATTGTGGTAGGGACACATACAATATATCTATATCAAAATATATGAAATAAGTATAGCTGGACTGGGTTCTTGCAAAATGGTAAACTATCACTTAATGGTTTTATCTCCCAGAATATTAATCCTGGAAACTGCAAAGAAATATGAAAAAGATGAATGGTTCTGCCATTCTATCTAGAAACTGTTGAAAAATTCTGGACTAACCAAAGGTGGAGGTTCTGGAATATGTCCGTGTGTGTTGGGAAGTAGTGTTCTCAACCTTGACACTCTTGACATTTTTGGTCAGATAATCATTTGTTGAGTGGGGTTGCCCAGGGCATTATGGAACTTTTAGCAGCATCCCTGCCCTCTATTTACTAAATGCCAGTAGCACACATACCACTCATCCCTCTAGTCATAAAAATCAAAGACACATCCAGATATTTACAATCTTCCTTGGAAGGCATTGAGAATCATAGACGTAGATGATTCCAACCCATGTCTCTTCTAAAACCTGTATCGGGATACATGTACAGCCTCTAATTTATGATACAGTAAAAATTATGAGTTAATAAAATGACTCATTGCAAAAATAAAATTAAGGATACAGCCCTTTAATTCAAGCCAAATAACTTTAAGGTAGCCACAATCAAATTGAGAGAGAAAAAGGTATTAGGATAAAAAACATTTAGCAGGTTAAAGGACACTATCTAAAAAAGAATTTGGGGTGTGCTTCCAGTACATGAAACTTACTGGAAACATAGATTTGAAACCCACTAAGTTTGTAAAACAACTGCATTGCCTAAGAAACCACATGACTGGTTGAAAAATCATGCATCTTCTCAAAATTTAAGACAACTCTTGGGCCACCAGCCTTCCAAGAGCAGGAAATGTGCTGAGAAAAAGGTGCTAAGTCAAAGATGGCACATTTCTCAGCATCCACTTCACATGTGACCAATGAGAACAACAGACAAAGAAATAGAGCAGAATTATGACCTAATTAAGGAACCCCCTCACCCATTCTCTGCCCATCCCTCACCTCCTCAAGGTAGGGACCTTCACCTTATCTGTGCAGGGATTTCACATTTGTTGCTACCCAAGGACTGTGAGCTGTTTCCAATCCTTCCCCTTTCCTAATATGAGAATTCCATTGTTGTGTTTGTGGAGGAGAGCAGATATAATTTGTCTTTCAAGTTCATGAAACTCTGGAAAAAGTGAAGACACAATTAGACCTAATTCAGAGGCTATCATGAATTCAGGGTTCCTGGACTATAAATTAGATTCAGTGACTGAATAAATTTTAGATCCATCTCCTTGGAGAAGGGTTGAGTTTGTTCTACGAATGAAAGTGGCAAGGGGATATTTCATGACTGGAAGGTTGGATTGTGCCAGAACACAAATATCCATATAGTTCTTTAAATTTCCCAGCCTCCCTTACACTTACATTAAAACTGTATGACTACTTATTGCGTCCAAAGGAGTATAAACAGAAGTGACACTTATCAAGCAGTTAAACTTATTGAGGCAGTTTCTAGCACAGTGCTTCTTCTAAATCTCTCTTTTTCCCTTTGGTTGCCTCCTTGGAGGCCATATGTTGAGATGGTGGAGGAATAAAAATGGAGTGAACCTGGATCTCTGTGTCACTGCATAAGGAAGAAACTCCGCTGCCCTTCATCAGGCTTTGTTAAAGCACTGCAATTATAGGATATATTTGTTACTGCACGGTCTTAACTATCCTTTCCAATACAGTTCTTTAACCAAGAGTTCCAACATCATCACAAACATAGATAGAGGTAGAAAATATAAAACTACCATGGGTCTTAGCTACAAACAGAGCTGACTGCTGGCAAAGATGTATTTAAGGTTTCATTTAGGATTCATTAGACAGTATGTTGCAAAGACATGAAAGACAAGGAGTCTTTCCCTACCCAATGCATTCTTCATACCTCTACCAGATTAATTTTTAATCAAGATACCAATTACACAATTTTCTTACTTAAAACCTATCTGATTTCTCCCATTGCCTACTAAATCACATCTTCATTCTGTCACTCAGAATTTTCTGCACTATAAACCTAGCCCATGTTTCTAATTTTGTATATCAGTTCTCTCTTACCTTTATCCTACAATTGGGAAAATTGGGTTGTCTATCCTTACTTGTGCTCTTCTAAACCAGGATTTTTCCTAATATCGTTCCCTTCGGCCAAAATATTCTATCTTCCAATTCATATTCTACCTGCCCTTCAGGATCTATCTCATCAGTTACATCTTCAGTAAAACCTTTCCTAATTCCATCAACTGGAATTATGGCCTCTTTTATAGCACTAATCAAATTTTAATTTTTTTTTATTTATTTTGAGAGAGAGAGAGAGAGAGAGAGAGAGAACACGTGCAAGCAAGTGGGGGGAGCAGAGATAGAGGGAGATAGTCCAAATCCCAAGCAAGTTCTGCACTGTTAGCACAGAGCCCAACGCAGGGCTTGAACCTATGAACCATGAGATCACAACCTGAGCTGAAATCAAGACCCAGAAGCTTAACCGACTGAGCCACCCAGGCACCCCAAATTTGATATTTTTGTTATGGCACTTAGTTGAAACTGGTTTTTGTTATGCCTTTGCATTACTTGAGTCACTACTAATTTTTAATTTATTGATGGCCAAGGCTAATGTAAAATAAAAATTAAATAGACGGAATGAGTTAGTATGTATGTATGGAAATAACATAATCAGTCTACTGTACTAAAGAATCTTTCTGCTTCAACTCCCTCCATTTCTTTTTTCTTCACATTTACCATAGGTATTTGAAAATTCTCCTTCTCTTAGAAACAGCATAATGAGTTTGGAGGCCAACTATAACATAACATAAGACACCATCTTAAGCAAGTTTCACTTGTTCTAACTATTTGGACCTTGAATATCATTGCTCTAGTACTTCCCAATATTGATTGCTCAGTTCCTCTGGCATTAAAACAGTACACTGCATCAACTCAATTCAACCCAATCAGAAGCTCGACAGAAAATGTATCTTCATGAATATTTTATTAAATTGATCTAAGCAAAATTCCAGAGAGATTTAAATTCCCATCTTGGTTTCTGCACATACGCCAACTTTTGTAAACATAGCTACATATCATCCATGTCAACAGACATATAAGATGAACTCCCAAGGTGGACTATTCACTGGGTGGATTTCTCAAGACAAATTCACACCTGCCTTTGCCCAGTATCAAGGCAGATTATAGAACACTGATTTAAACAAAAATAATTATCAGTCTAAGCTTGAGTGTGGAAATATCCATGATCCTCTGTTTAAGTATGCCTTGATCTACCTTCTAAAAATTTCCTATGAAGGGAACTCTTCCATTTCGTCCATGAAAGTGGCTGTTGGATTCCATGGTTTGGGATATTCTGGACTTCCTCTCTTTTTCAGTGATACATCTCCCAAATCATTTTTAAAAATCAGTTGAAAAAAAGGGATATATAACATGCACATCTGTACTCCAATAATGACAGTGAATGCTTAATGCACATATCTGAACACTTACTTCAAAGAAAGCCCAATGAAAGAAAGAGAATAAAAAGTGGCTCCATTATGCCCATATCCCTTTCTGGGTAACCAACTGTTCTGTTTGCCCTGGACAGAGGGAGGTTCCCAGAACAAGGGGCTTTCAGTGCTAAACCAGAAAAGCCTCTCCAAATTAGGACTAGTTCTTTACCCTATCCTTCACAGATATTAATACGATAGCCTCAGTTCTTTGTCAATTCCAAAATAGGGAACTTATTCCAGAACTCATTTTGCTTTTTCATTTCTATAAATTATGGAAGCCAGGTATGATCTGTTCATAAGAATTCCAGACATTCATACTCAATCTCAGCAGGTCTAAATCCCCTTTCCCAAAATGTTTTGAGTTTCTGGGTCTCAAGCCATAAGACAGTCACGGAGGTTGTCTTAAGGAATCAACTGCTCTCTGGTGGTTCAAGTGCATTAGCTAAAAGAGATCCTTTGCTTCCCCATCTTGTATTCTACGTCCCAACTCAATCACAAAATGAGAAAAAATTATCATGAGGCAGGAGACTTTTCAAACCTCAGATAAATTCTCTTTGCTGAACTATTCCATTTATACATCTTGGCAGTAGTTAGCCGTGAAAAACCTAAAGAGACAACAAAAGAAAAATGTATTTTTTTTCAGGAACTTCTGAAGTGTTGAAAAGTGTTTCTATTTAAAAGCGCCTGACAATGATTGGCAGGACCTGAAAAAAACCTCACAAGATGAGGCCCACCCTCTGAGAATTATTGTCAGAATAGTAATTGGTGAACACCTAATCTGTTCTAACCACAATTGAGGGATTGCGATCTAATTGCTACTTGGTGGTCCTTCTCAAATGCCACAAGAAGAAAGTGAATAAAGCCCAGATCAATACTGAACACCCTAGAAGGGCTACCCAACCTCAAAGAAGGGGAGAAGTTCTAATACTCTGAACTAAACTGACACAATAAAAACAGGAGAAAACTTGTATTGATTGATTGAGTGATTACTAACAGGTCCATTAGGCCAGTGTCTTCTCAGGAATCTGACATTTTAAATAAAAAAATAGGACAGGCCTAATTTTAAGTTTTGCAATTAGGGAATTTATTTTAAATGTGAAGGAGAATGGGAGGTGTATATATCAACCCAATTTAGTGTAGACAGAAAAATAGAAATGGAAATTACAGAGTCAATTCAGAATAGACATAATGAAGCCCATTTACATTTGATGTAAAAGATGTTTAGAATATTAATGAACCAAAGGCAAAATCTGAGGCTAGTGACAGTAGGAGTTTTTAATATAAACTTTTGAACTTTCTTTGTTTTCCACAAGCATCTACTAAATTTTAAATGTAAAGTAACCATGAAAGAGTTAAAGCAAAATTTTACCAATAAAGTAATTGAACGTAAGGCCCTAAACGTAAGGCTATGATGTAATCAATGGTAGCTCTGATTCCCCTAAAGAACTGCCCAGGTTAATTCTAAGTTCAGAAAGTTGATGGTGATCATCACGAGTGTAAAGAAAGGGAAGCAGAAAATGGGCCTTTGAAATTTATCATCAAACACGGAATACAAATGCATGAATCATTTACCTTTATCCATCTTTATGTAGTAATCAAGAAACATGCCTTCGAACTCATTTAGTCTGTCAACCAGGCAATAGTACATGTAATCCAAATTTTAAAAGAAATTACTTGGAAAAGAAGGAGTCTCTAAGAAGAGGAATAGCAGACATATGCTCAAACTGTGAGATTTCAAATGATATGTCATAAGATATAATATCTAATCACACATATAGAAAGAAACCATTTCTTTGTGGAAAAGAAAAAAACAAAGATATTTAAGCATCAGATTGGTGCCAAGAGATGCTACAAATGTTTTACAAAGTCAGGTAAAGAAATTAAGTGAAACTCAACTTCAAGTCTGATTTTCTATTCAAACAAGAATCCACCAGGAAAGATTGATGTCTGTTAGATCTCTTGTTAACTTTGTTAACAAGGGGTCACGAGTCCTTCGTAATTACCTGCTTTTAAAAAATATTCAAGAACAGATTGAGAATCTTGGACCCAATGTCTAAGTGAGAACAATAAAAACAGTCTTTAGCTGACATTACATAACTTCTTTCTTCATTATCGCACAGCAGATGATACTTGTTTCTCTGTTTCATGTTTTGCTTTCTAACCAGAGCCACAGGCCAGATTCTCCTCCTCTGTAACTCTGCAGGGATTCTTGGGTTTGTACCTTTTGTGTAAATCTGCTTGGCATTCTAAATATGGCTCATTCCCCTGGTTTCAATATATTTCTTGATTTTTCACCTGCAAACCTTCATTAAGTTGAGTGCCTTAGAACAAGGGGTAGTTTCTCTACCCCAGAAATCTGGGGATATTATGGGTTTTGAGCTATAATAACCAAGTTTCAATTTCATAAATTGGTAATGGGGAGAGAGAATCTTTGAGGAATGAATTTTATCATTTGAAATTCAAATTGCAATCTATTGCTATAGTAGAGTGGCCACTCCCTAGATTAAGGTAGCATAGTTATACTCTATTATAATATCAAAAATGGCTTAACAAAGATGAGTTAGCAGATTCTAATCTCTGCCATCTGAGATTTCTCAAAAACAAAGCTGGGTCTCTGTACTGCCCAAATTACAATAACCTGGGCCTCTTGTCTAAGAAACATAATTTCTGAAATGAAGTCAAAATCACTTCAAATTTACACAATGTTTGTTTCAAATAGGTGATTTTTTATGCTCCGAGTGTTTTCATAATGTTTGTCTAAGGTGGCCATGCACTCTGGAAGTGCCAGACAACTTTGCCATAGCCTTCAAGAGACAATCACATACTCTGTGCACATTTGTAATATTTTTGACCATCACTTGTTTCAGCTTCCTTTGATGATGATTCATGCTAAGGGTAGAGAACCGGAAGGGATATTTTCCTTCAAGGCCACAAAAATAGCCAAAATGTATTTTCTTTTAGCCATACATTTCAACATGCATAAACTCTCTGGCTGATATTTCTTGCCATTTGGTCCAACTATACTTCCTGAAGACACTGTATGAAAAGAACTAGTCTAATTTAAGAAGGAATCTGTCCCTGGTAAAACAATACATACAGAAAGGAAAAAAGAAATCATCCAATTTAGCCAACTTCCTGAAAGCCTTGATCTTAGAATCTGGTTTTAAAATAGAAAACTTAAACAAAAGTTACTATCCAACTCATTTGCTCTCAGTACATTTAGGATCATTTTATGGAACATACACACAACACATTTAAATTAACTTTAAGGTCAATGAAACTTACATAATCTAAGTAGATCCTTCAACATGCTCCTATTCCACCTTGAGTAAACTCAGGTATATTTCACTCTCATTCATCATCAAAATTTTCTTCATTAATAATTTCTATTCTATTGGCAAGTTTATTTTCAGAGACACTTACCATAATCAGAGGCTTATTAAGATATGCATGGCCTCCCCAAAGTGTGAAAAAGCAAGATATTCTGAAAGTAACTTAATTCACCACATATGTATCCTTTCAATATGGGCAGGGAAACCATATTTGAGTCATAAAGTTCTGCCATTCTCCTCTACTATGGCTTAAATCACCTCTTTTGGAAAGCGTATGAATTTTAGGAAAAGACTGAGTGTTTTATGACTTTTTTCATTTAAAAATTCACATGCACACAAAGAAGTAAAGTGCATATTTACAGTCTCACTACTGTGTTCAGATGGCAGGAACTATTGGGACAAACACTCTCAGCCAGGGAATCTACTCAACTGAGAATGGTCTCATGATCAGAACTAAGAAGTCACAGCATAAAGCAAGCTGCAGATTATCATATATTATTAACATTTCTGAGTCTGATTCAATGGGGCTATTATTTTACTGGAAATGGAGATAAAGAAGAAAAGTGTAACAAAAGTACTTAACAAGGCAAACATCATGTATTTTCACTCTTTTTAATATTATTTGTTAGGTTTTTGTTATATATGGGAAAGCACAGCCTTGATTTCTAGATTAGTGGTCTGTAAAGTGTAGTCCCTGGACCAGCAATTGCAATATCTCCTGGGAACCTGTTGGAAATGCAAACTCTCAGCCCCCACTCCAAATCTATCTAATCAAAAACACTGGGGCTGACTGAGCACAGCAAATTGTTTTAACAAGTCCTCCAGGTGATTCTGATACATACTCTTGTTTAAGAAACAATGTTACAGATAATCATTTTTAGGAGGTAGTGAATTCAAATATAGACGGAGCTACAAAATATTTTGTATGTGCAATGATAGAAATAAAACAAATTTATACAGTGCCTTGTAAATTACAAAGCACTTTCAAATGCATTAATCTCATTTGATCTCTCAATATTATTGTGAGATGGCCTGAGGAAACACTTGCATTTTTATTTTACACAACTAAGTGGAGTTTGAGAGAGGTTAAATAAATTCCTCAGTCCCACAAAGCTTGTTAATAGGAGAATTAGATTTAGAACCCAGGTCTTCAGGCAGTAAAACATGTAGGTTGCTACTAAGTAAAAAAAGTATTGATCAGAATTAGTACAGATTCTTTGTTTTACAACCTCTACTGGCATCCAAACAATTGTTGTAAACTCTTTTTTAACATTAAATTCTATGAAGAATTTACACCGTACACAGCCATTTTAGATAGATATTCAAGTTAAGCTCTATCTCTAACCAAAATCAAAGTAAATAAATTCTCAAACTATTTAACAAAGCCCTAATTAATATGTTTTTAGCAATAAATAGAACAATCATTCACTTCTCTTATTGCAAAAAGACAGCTAAGGATCCCAGATTGTTTCAGAGAATTCTATTTTCATAAATGCGTAACGAAGAAAAAAACTTACATTTGTGGGAATTCAGCTAATCCTTTTTGAATGTCAGTTCTCCAATTTTTGGTATAGAAAGAAATCTTCTACCTGAAATTTGTCTTCTGTCTGGAAGACAGACTCTAGATATTCTTCACATAGTGCTTTCCTACAGTGAGAGGGAAGACATAACCAGGACTCACTTCTTACCGTTAGTTGAATGCATCTTTTCCAAAACTTTAATAATCATATCACTTATTCTACAATGGTTTCTATCATGACCCAATCTCTTTTTATGGACTCTTGTTAATTTTAAAAGAGTAATTTAAGGATGCTAACCAAAGCTGACATGTCTTCCATTCAGATTGACACCACTCAAGACAGAGGTATAAATGGTGTTTGATCAGTAAAACTAATATATCACAGAATCTTTGAGAATGTCTGATATCTATAAAAGATTAAAGCACAATGCTGGAGAAAACATGTTTCAGACTGCTGCAGGTGTTCTCAAATCCAAAGCATCTCTACCAAAAAAAAATATGTGCGAGATGTTTCTTTGAATGACACAGAAAGACAATTTAAAACTCTAGCCCGGGGTTGCTCCAACTGGGATGTGAGAATGTATTCTGAAGAATCAGAAGGTCCATCAGAACCATTTTTATATAGTATTATCATTGTGATGGTTAACTAAAAAAACAAAAACAAAAACAAAAAAACCTAACCAGCTATCAAGAACTTCCTTGTGATGATCATTCACAATCAACTAAATAAACTGTTTTCAAACACTAAACATGGATTTCTTAAGTAATTCTTTCTTAAACTAGGGTTCAAGGATGTATATCCAAATGAATTATGAGAATGTCTTCGCCTTTTAAAAAGGATCAGTTCATCATTCACATTTGAGAAATAATAATTGTAGCAATGTATCTACTGCATTAAGTGTGATCAATCTAAAAAAAAGAAATGAATTTTACACTAGAAAGTTTAAATAAATATGAAATGTTAGAAACCAAATAGAACATAGTAACAATGGCAGAGTATAGCTATGCATTCATGAAGTATCAGTTGAATCAATTAGACAAACCTCCAGTGATACACCAGTGGGACAAGATAGGAACATTTCAAGGGGCTCAGTCAGTTAAGCGCCAGACTTCAGCTCAGGTCATGATCTCCCAGTTGGTGGGTTCGAGCCCTACGTCGGGCTCTGTGCTGACAGCTAAGAGCCTGTAGCCTGCTTTGGATTCTGTGTGTGTGTCTCTCTCTGTCCCTCCCACACTCACACTCTGTGTCTCTCTCTTCTTCAAAATAAATAAACATTAAAAAAAATTTTTTTTTAAAGACAGAAACATTCCACCCCAGCATGGAAGAGTATTTTATCACTAAAAATGTTTAAATTTGTTGATGCATGATTATAAATTATAA
This sequence comes from Panthera uncia, assembly GCF_023721935.1. NCBI lineage: Eukaryota > Metazoa > Chordata > Mammalia > Carnivora > Felidae > Panthera > Panthera uncia. The sequence goes on from NW_026057577.1 coordinate 67,354,689, forward strand.
ATGAGACTGATTTTATTTGGTTTTATTATTGTTTTAAAATTATTCACAAACATATCTCTTCTTATTACTTGTGCCTGGTCTGGGTGCTCTCATTGCCCATGGTACATTACTGCTGACTTCACAACATATGGAATGCAAAGACTCAAACCAGCTATTCAGGAGGCAAAGACCCTCAGTGGTAAAGTAAGACCACTATCTGAAGATAATCTTCAAGAAAATCCCAGTATGTGAATGTTTAAAAAACCTAATGGGTAAAGAATATGGCAGGGAGTGAGTTGGTCGGGGGGGGGGGGCGCGAAAGTGGGGGGGGGGGAGGCAATATATTAAAGGAGAGCGGGGAAATGTACAGGAAATTCTGTGTTCTCAATAATTGTCTCCAAAATATTAGAACTTCTTTATTCGGCCCTATTCTCAATGATTTAATTTAAAACTAAAACTCTTGGGGCACCTGGGTGGCTTGGTCGGTTGGGCGTCCGACTTCGGCTCAGGTCATGATCTCACGGTCTCTGAGTTCAAGCCCCGCGTCGGGCTCTGTGCTGACAGCTCAGAGCCTGGAGCCTGTTTCGGATTCTGTGTCTCCCTCTCTCTGACCCTCCCCCGTTCATGCTCTGTCTCTCTCTGTCTCAAAAATAAATAAACGTTAAAAAAAAAATTTTAAACTGAAAACTCTTGTCAGAATTTAAGTAGAAAAGCTGGCCTTCTCTGACATATCAAAATACGGATAACCAGCCAGTTTTCTTATTGTTTGAGAAGAGAGGTACAACTGTGGAAAGGAAGGAACTCTCATGTTGATTTCAAACTGGAGCTATCAATATAAATAGATATAGACAGATAATGAAATAGATATAACTGTGTCTATATATGCATGTATGTGTGTGGTGTGCTGTGTCTTCTGGGAAAAAACAACAACAACAACCTAGAGGCAACAACACTCCAATAGCAATGACCACACCTAGTACCCATACTTTGATTTTTAAACATCATTGTATATTAAAAGGAAACTGAGTTTCTTGGCTGATTAGATGATGCCAGGGTTGGGACTGGGAAAATACAGAATGTTCTTGGAATATCTTTGAGTCCAGAAAGAAAGAAATTGTGTGTTGCCTCCAAATAAGGACATGTCAAAATACACACACACACACACACACACACACACACACACACACAGTTTGATGGTCTCCAACTGGCCAAACTGAGACAAATTGTGCATCAAAATAATGATAGTAACAGCATATAACTCATTGAATTAAATGAAATATAAGGATCCGGGACTGTTCCGGAAGATGGCGGCGTAGGAGGACGCGGGGCTCACAACGCGTCCTGCCGATCACTTGGATTCCACCTACACCTGCCTAAAGAACCCAGAAAACCGCCAGAGGATTAGCAGAAGGGAGTCTCCGGAGTCAAGCGCAGACTAGAGGCCCACGGAAGAGGGTAGGAAGGGCGCCGAGGCGGTGCGCGCTCCACGGACTGGCGGGAGGGAGCCGGGGCGGAGGGGCGGCTCGCCGGCCAAGCAGAGCCCCCGAGTCTGGCCGGCAAAAGCGGAGGGGCCGGACAGACTGTGTTCCGACAGCAAGCGCGACTTAGCGTCTGGGAGGTCATAAGTTAACGGCTCTGCTCGGAAAGCGGGAAGGCTGGAGGACAAAGGGAGGGAGAGCTGCTGAGCCCCCGGACGGCAGAGCTCAGCTTGGCGGGGAACAAAGGCGCCAGCGCCATCTCCCCCGCCCATCCCCCAGCCAAAATCCCAAAGGGAACCAGTTCCTGCCAGGGAACTTGCTCGCTCCGCACAAACACCCAACTCTGTGCTTCTGCGGAGCCAAACCTCCGGCAGCGGATCTGACTCCCTCCCGCTGCCACAGGGCCCCTCCTGAAGTGGATCACCTAAGGAGAAGCGAGCTAAGCCTGCCCCTCCAGCCCCCGTGCACCTTGCCTACCCACCCCAGCTAATACGCCAGATCCCCAGCAACACAAGCCTGGCAGTGTGCAAGTAGCCCAGACGGGCCACGCCACCCCACAGTGAATCCCGCCCCTAGGAGAGGGGAAGAGAAGGCACACACCAGTCTGACTGTGGCCCCAGAAGTGGGCTGGGGGCAGACATCGGGTCGGACTGCGGCCCCGCCCACTAACTCCAGTTATACACCACAGCACAGGGGAAGTGCACTGCAGGTCCTCACCACGCAAGGGACTCTCCAAAATGACCAAACGGAAGAATTCCCCTCAGAAGAATCTCCAGGAAATAACAACAGCTAATGAACTGATCAAAAAGGATTTAAATAATATAACAGAAAGTGAATTTAGAATAATAGTCATAAAATTAATCGCTGGGCTTGAAAACAGTATACAGGACAGCAGAGAATCTCTTGCCACAAAGATCGAGGGACTAAGGAACAGTCACGAGGAGTTGAAAAACGCTTTAAACGAAATGCAAAACAAAATGGAATCCACGATGGCTCGGCTTGAAGAGGCAGAGGAGAGAATAGGTGAACTAGAAGATAAAGTTATGGAGAAAGAGGAAGCTGAAAGAAAGAGAGATAAAAAAATCCAGGAGTATGAGGGGAAAATTAGAGAACTAAGTGATACACTAAAAAAAAATCATATACGCATAATTGGTATCCCAGAGGAGGAAGAGAGAGGGAAAGGTGCTGAAGGGGTACTTGAACAAATTATAGCTGAGAACTTCCCTGAACTGGGGAAGGAAAAAGGCATTGAAATCCAAGAGGCACAGAGAACTCCCTTCAGACGTAACTTGAATCGATCTTCTGCACGACATATCATAGTGAAACTGGCAAAATACAAGGATAAAGAGAAAATTCTGAAAGCAGCAAGGGATAAACGTGCCCTCACTTATAAAGGGAGACCTATAAGACTCGTGACTGATCTCTCCTTTGAAACTTGGCAGGCCAGAAAGGCTTGGCACGATATCTACAGTGTGCTAAACAGAAAAAATATGCAGCCGAGAATCCTTTATCCAGCAAGTCTGTCATTTAGAATAGAAGGAGAGATAAAGGTCTTCCCAAACAAACAAAAACTGAAGGAATTTGTCACCACGAAACCAGCCCTACAAGAGATCCTAAGGGGGATCCTGTGAGACAAAGTACCAGAGACATCACTACAAGCATAAAACATACAGACATCACAATGACTCTAAACCCGTATCTTTCTATAATAACACTGAATGTAAATGGATTAAATGCGCCAACTAAAAGACATAGGGTATCAGAATGGTTAAAAAAACAAGACCCATCTATTTGCTGTCTACAAGAGACTCATTTTAGATCTGAGGACACCTTTAGATTGAGAGTGAGGGGATGGAGAACTATTTATCATGCTCCTGGAAGCCAAAAGAAAGCTGGAGTAGCCATACTTATATCAGACAAACTAGACTTTAAATTAAAGGCTGTAACAAGAGATGAAGAAGGGCATTATATAATAATCACAGGGTCTATCCACCAGGAAGAGCTAACTATTATAAATGTCTATGCGCCAAATACCCGAGCCCCCAGATATATAAAACAATTACTCATAAACATAAGCAACCTTATTGATAAGAATGTGGTCATTGCAGGGGACTTTAACACCCCACTTACAGAAATGGATAGATCATCTAGACACACAGTCAATAAAGAAACAAGGGCCCTGAATGATACATTGGATCAGATGGACTTGACAGATATATTTAGAACTCTATATCCCAAAGCAACAGAATATACTTTCTTCTCGAGTGCACATGGAACATTCTCCAAGATAGATCATATACTGGGTCACAAAACAGCCCTTCATAAGTTTACAAGAATTGAAATTATACCATGCATACTTTCAGACCACAATGCTATGAAGCTTGAAATCAACCACAGGAAAAAGTCTGGAAAACCTCCAAAAGCATGGAGGTTAAAGAACACCCTACTAACGAATGAGTGGGTCAACCAGGCAATTAGAGAAGAAATTAAAATATACATGGAAACAAACGAAAATGAAAATACAACAATCCAAACGCTTTGGGATGCAGCGAAGGCAGTCCTGAGAGGAAAATACATTGCAATCCAGGCCTATCTCAAGAAACAAGAAAAATCCCAAATACAAAATCTAACAGCACACCTAAAGGAAATAGAAGCAGAACAGCAAAGGCAGCCTAAACCCAGCAGAAGAAGAGAAATAATAAAGATCAGAGCAGAAATAAACAATATAGAATCTAAAAAAACTGTAGAGCAGATCAACGAAACCAAGAGTTGGTTTTTTGAAAAAATAAACAAAATTGACAAACCTCTAGCCAGGCTTCTCAAAAAGAAAAGGGAGATGACCCAAATAGATAAAATCATGAATGAAAATGGAATGATTACAACCAATCCCTCAGAGATACAAACAATTATCAGGGAATACTATGAAAAATTATATGCCAGCAAATTGGACAACCTGGAAGAAATGGACAAATTTCTAAACACCCACATTCTTCCAAAACTCAATCAGGAGGAAATAGAAAGCTTGAACAGACCCATAACCAGCGAAGAAATTGAATCGGTTATCAAAAATCTCCCAACAAATAAAAGTCCAGGACCAGATGGCTTCCCAGGGGAGTTCTACCAGACATTTAAAGCAGAGATAATACCTATCCTTCTCAAGCTATTCCAAGAAATAGAAAGGGAAGGAAAACTTCCAGACTCATTCTATGAAGCCAGTATTACTTTGATTCCTAAACCAGACAGAGACCCAGTAAAAAAAGAGAACTACAGGCCAATATCCCTGATGAATAGGGATGCAAAAATTCTTAATAAGATACTAGCAAATCGAATTCAACAGCATATAAAAAGAATTATTCACCATGATCAAGTGGGATTCATTCCTGGGATGCAGGGCTGGTTCAACATTCGCAAATCGATCAACGTGATACATCACATTAACAAAAAAAAAGAGAAGAACCATATGATCCTGTCAATCGATGCAGAAAAGGCCTTTGACAAAATCCAGCACCCTTTCTTAATAAAAACACTTGAGAAAGTCGGGATAGAAGGAACATACTTAAAGATCATAAAGGCCATTTATGAAAAGCCCACAGCTAACATCATCCTCAACGGGGAAAAACTGAGAGCTTTTTCCCTGAGATCAGGAACACGACAGGGATGCCCACTGTCACCGCTGTTGTTTAATATAGTGCTGGAAGTTCTAGCATCAGCAATCAGACAACAAAAGGAAATCAAAGGCATCAAAATTGGCAAAGACGAAGTCAAGCTTTCGCTTTTTGCAGATGACATGATATTATACATGGAAAATCCGATAGACTCCACCAAAAGTCTGCTAGAACTGATACATGAATTCAGCAAAGTTACAGGATACAAAATCAATGTGCAGAAATCAGTTGCATTCTTATACACTAACAATGAAGCAACAGAAAGACAAATGAAGAAACTGATCCCATTCACAATTGCACCAAGAAGCATAAAATACCTAGGAATAAATCTAACCAAAGATGTAAAAGATCTGTATGCTGAAAACTATAGAAAGCTTATGCAGGTAATTGAAGAAGATATAAAGAAATGGAAAGACATTCCCTGCTCATGGATTGGAAGAATAAATATTGTCAAAATGTCAATACTACCCAAAGCTATCTACACATTCAATGCAATCCCAATCAAAATTGCACCAGCATTCTTCTCGAAACTAGAACAAGCAATCCTAAAATTCATATGGAACCACAAAAGGCCCCGAATAGCCAAAGTAATTTTGAAGAAGAAGACCAAAGCAGGAGGCATCACAATCCCAGACTTTAGCCTCTACTACAAAGCTGTCATCATCAAGTCAGCATGGTATTGGCATAAAAACAGACACATAGACCAATGGAATAGAATAGAAACCCCAGAACTAGACCCACAAACGTATGGCCAACTCATCTTTGACAAAGCAGGAAAGAACATCCAATGGAAAAAAGACAGTCTCTTTAACAAATGGTGCTGGGAGAACTGGACAGCAACATGCAGAAGGTTGAAACTAGACCACTTTCTCACACCATTCACAAAAATAAACTCAAAATGGATAAAGGACCTGAATGTGAGACAGGAAACCATCAAAACCTTAGAGGAGAAAGCAGGAAAAGACCTCTCTGACCTCAGCCGTAGCAATCTCTTACTCGGCACATCCCCAAAGGCAAGGGAATTAAAAGCAAAAGTGAATTACTGGGACCTTATGAAGATAAAAAGCTTCTGCACAGCAAAGGAAACAACCAACAAAACTAAAAGGCAACCAACGGAATGGGAAAAGATATTTGCAAATGACACATCGGACAAAGGGCTAGTATCCAAAATCTATAAAGAGCTCATCAAACTCCACACCCGAAAAACAAATAACCCAGTGAAGAAATGGGCAGAAAACATGAATAGACACTTCTCTAAAGAAGACATCCGGATGGCCAACAGGCACATGAAAAGATGTTCAACGTCGCTCCTTATCAGGGAAATACAAATCAAAACCACACTCAGATACCACCTCACGCCAGTCAGAGTGGCCAAAATGAAGAAATCAGGAGACTATAGATGCTGGAGAGGATGTGGAGAAACAGGAACCCTCTTGCACTGTTGGTGGGAATGCAAATTGGTGCAGCCGCTCTGGAAAGCAGTGTGGAGGTTCCTCAGAAAATTAAAAATAGACCTACCCTATGACCCAGCAATAGCACTGCTAGGAATTTATCCAAGGGATACAGGAGTACTGATGCATAGGGGCACCTGTACCCCAATGTTTATAGCGGCACTCTCAACAATAGCCAAATTATGGAAAGAGCCTAAATGTCCATCAACTGATGAATGGATAAAGAAATTGTGGTTTATATACACAATGGAATACTACGTGGCAATGAGAAAAAATGAAATATGGCCTTTTGTAGCAACATGGATGGAACTGGAGAGTGTGATGCTAAGTGAAATAAGCCATACAGAGAAAGACAGATACCATATGGTTTCACTCTTATGTGGATCCTGAGAAACATAACAGAAACCCATGGGGGAGGGGAAGGAAAAAAAAAAAAAAAAAAAAAA